>NW_024734615.1:1896403-1918903 GCF_018991925.1 Homarus americanus | reverse complement strand
CTTCTCTTCACCATTCTCCATCTTACTGTTCCTTTATCCTTTCTCACCTCACCTTTCCTTCTCTCCTAGTTCTTCTTCCTACCCTACCTTGATCCTTTCCTACTCTTTTTCTATCCTTCCCTCCTCCTCCACCTCATTCTATCTCCGTATCATCTCCCTCTCTTCCACGACTCTAGTCTCCTACCCTCTTCTTCCCCTCTCCTCTTCCTCTCTTACTACCTTTCTCTCTCTCCTACTCCTAACACTACTTCCTACCCACCCCCTCTTCACTCGTTCCCCATCCCACTTCACCTCTCTTACCCACCATCCCCCACCATCAAAGTCCACCATCTCTTCTCCCTACCTCTCCCTCCTCCCACACGTGGAGACAGTTGATCCTGCCCATCCCCGTGTTTTAAGAATTGAGAGACACAAATATCTCCTCTAGCTGAAATACGGGGGGGTAAAAAATCCGGATTCCTTGTTTCCGTTCTCGATTTTCGGAAGTCACGAATTTTTCCCTCTTCTTTGTTGATTTTTTTTTTGGGGTGGTTCTCTGATGTTTCTTTTTTATCCTTTGGTTTTATGTGTGATTTTTTTTTCTGTGATTTTCTTTTTTCTGAGATTTTGTTATTTTCATTTTTAGTTATTTTTTGTTACCATGAGTGATTGTTTTGTTATCCGCAAGGGTTTTTTTTTTCAATGAGAGTTTTTTTTATGTGGGTGTCTTTTATGGATGACGTGTTTCTTCTGAGTGACTTAGTCTTCTGTGAGTGACTTATTCTTCTGTGGGTGACTTATTCCTTCTAACCTAACCTAACCTAACCTTACCTAACCTTACCTAACCCACCTCACAGAGGTAGCGTTAGAGTGGTTTATCGTGAGGTCAAATAAGCTGGGGTGTCTAATTTGCAGGTGATCCAGAGATAAAAAAAATGAACTTTATATTTTCTTGGCATAGCTCCATAATTTTTCTCTCTCGTACAGTTCTCATTACGACTCAGAACAGAAGCAGACGTGTGAGTATAATTTCCTTTAAATATTTCATGATCAGCGTAATACCTCGTGTTCATGTGAGGCGAATCACCACCCAGACCTTATTACTTAATTCGGCAGAGTTATACGGTAAATTTATTCGGCAGACTTACTTCACAATGAAACATTTCTCTAATATCTTGAGTGTGTTGATATTTCTCGTGTGTGTGTGTGTGTGTGTGTTTTTTTTTTTTGTTCAGTTCCCGTGTACGTACACTATAGGGAGGTGGGAAAGTGTTGGTCACTAACACAACTCCCAGCACAAACTTTTTTTTCGAGGTCAAAAATATACACCGTCTGCTGTAACCCTCAGAAACTTCTATACTTTTCCCATCCCATATGTCCTCTACATCTCAAGATCCATCCATTTTTTATTTACAAACTTTTTCTCCTTTCAAAAAACATCTGCTGCCGTTTTTTTTTACCTTTTTCTCGTTGACGAAAGCTTGTGTTTCGATCTTGATCATTGAAGACTGTCGACTTTTTTTATATAAAGTCAATATTACCTAAAGTATTGTCAAGTTGATTCACAGCCTCACAGTCAAAATATTTCGGAATCTAGGTCACGGGAGCATAAATATGAAGGGATTTTATTATTGGTTGAAGGCCAGTTAAAAAATCATATAAAAGTTAAATGTAAACTTGGCCATTGTTTGGTTGTTTGTTAGTAAGCAAACTGCCAAATTCTTCTGTGTATTTCTTTAAAATTCTCGGGTTAAATTCCCAAGGGAAATCTTTCAAAGTATTGTATTTGTTGTTCAAAGGTCAAGGCCACTGTCATTCTCTTGACCAACCAGATGGGAATATCACTGAGGAATGTTTGTGTTTTAGTTCATAAAGGTTTCAGACACTTGTGTTTATATTCTCTTATTAAATTCACGAGGGATATCTTTATAAGACTTCTGTTTGGTTGAGATAGGTCACAGGTCGCGGTCACACGTTCATATGGGTCATACAGTCGGCTATGAACTAGTGTGTGTGTGTGTGTGTGTGTGTGTATGTGATAGAGAGAGTGTGTTCGTGCGTGCGTATGTAATAACCTTTTATATCCATGAATTACAATAATAAATAACTTCCGAGACCTAACTCAATATGCCAGTGTTTGCAGGACAAAAAAAAAAGAAACACATTTCAACAAAAGACTAAAATATATTGTTGTGCACACGAGGCCCCGACGACGAGCCTTCACAACACACATCAATAAATAATAAAATAAAGACTGATCAATAGCGGGATTTTCCCTTTAAAGTTGACTGTTTCATTCAGAGTGGAGAGAGCGAGGCGTCACTCAGCAGCCTCTCCCACTCACTCAGCAGTCCGTCCCACTCCACCAGCAGCTCGTCCCAGTCACTCAGCAGTTCGTCTCACTCACTCAGCAGCTCGTCTCACTCACTCAGCAGCCTCTCCCACTCATTCATTCAGCAGCCTCTCTCACTCACTCAGCAGTTCGTCTCACCGAATCAGTAGTTCGTCCCACTCACTCTGCAGCCTCTCCCACTCAATCACTCAGCAGCCTCTCCCACCCAATCACTCAGCAGTCCGTCCCACTCCATCAGCAGCTCGCCCACTCGCTCAGTAGCTCGTCCCACTCACATAGTAGCTCGTCCCACTCACTCAGCAACTTCCCACTCAGTCACTCAGCAGCTCGTCCCACTCACTAACCAGCTCGTCCCACTCATTCGGTAGCTCGTCTCACTCACTCAGCAGCTTTTCCCACTCAGTTACTCAGCAGCTCGTCCCATTTATTCAGTAGCTCGTCCCACCCACTCAGCAGCCTTTCCCACTCACTCAGCAACCCGCTCCAGTCAGCACTATCGTACGAATGTTATATTTTCACCATCAGCACCATTCTTACAACCATCAGCACTACTACTACTACTTTTCTTGAAATTTATACACCATTATGATTATCACCGGTGCCACCATTAATAGCACCATCATTGATATTTGAACCACTAAATTCAACACCACCTTCACTGTCACTTATATAACTACTTCCAATATTTCCTATGCTAACCTTACCACTACCATTGTTATCACCATCACTGTCATCACCGTCATCACCACCACCACCCTCATCACCACCACTACCGTTATCAACACCACCACCGTTATCACAACCACCCTCATCACCACCACCCTCATCACCACCACCACCCTCATCACCACCACCACTCTCATCACCACCACCACCCTCATCCCCACCACCACCCTCATCACCACCACCACCACCCTCATCACCATCACCACGACTTTTATTATCAGTACTATCATTAATATCAATACCATTATTACTGCAATATCATCATCATCATCATCATCATGGCATCATTACCACTACTAACAACATTACTACCAATACGACCATCACAACTACCACTGATACCACTAGCACTAATACCACCACCACTCGCACTAATACCACCACCACCACTACCACTAATACCACCATTATTACTGCCAACAGCTACCTCCAAAGTACCAGGCATAACCATTGTTTACCGTTACCAGGAGTACCACACACACTAGGAAGTAACCCTCAAGAGTTAATGACCAGAGATATAAGAAAAAAATAAACACGAACAATATAGTTAAGCTACTACACAAGTTTTAATTTTCTTCTCGTGCACTTAGTACTTCATAATTGAATATTTGGTTGTGGCAGCAGCAGGAGGGGGTGGGGTGGGGGGTGGGGGAGGAGGATGAGGTGGTGGTGGTGTTGGTGGTGGTGGTGGAGGATGAGGAAGAGGGGTAGGAGGCGGAGCGAACGGGAAGATCATTAAAACAAAATGAAAAAAAAAATGCACTGTAGTACTTGTAAATGCTGCAGTAGACAGACGAATTGGTACGTCATGTATTTCTTTAAGCTTTTCTTCTTTTAACAACTATTTGGTTATGAGGTTTGGGACAGGAAGTAACAGTTTCGGTAGCAATCAAAGACTAAAAACAGGTTCTTAGCAAGCAGGTGTCGTTGTAATAGCAAACGATGCAACCATCAAGAGACAGGTTCCCAAATGAGGAGCTGTCGTAAATATAACTTAAAAAAAGAGTCTGCAATTAGACATGCAACAAGTAGTCGTAACAATAGCAATATGTATACAAGTAACAACGTCACATCAGATAAATATTCCCACGAGTTTATACACCTTAGGATTAGAGGAGGAAAACAAAGTGTCTTTCTGAAACACTTAACAGTCTTGATACTCAGTGATTAAAACACATTTAGGTGAATATTCCTTTTTTTTTTTTTTTTTACAGGGAGTGGTTAGTGTTGAGACAGAAGAGATTGATCCTTGTTAAACAATTAGTGTAGTTTTGATGAGTTAATGGGGAGGGATAATTGTGCAGGAAAAGAATAGAAGCCAGAAACAAGAAGAGTGAAACTAGAAGAAGAAAAGTAGAGAGGCAAAACTGGGGGAGTAAAGGTAAGGGAGTAAAGGTAGGGGAGTAAAAGTAGAGAGGAGAAAAGTAGGGGATTACAAGTAGTAGAGTGAAAGAAGTGGAGAAAAAGTCGAAGGAAAAAAGTGGAGAATTAAAAGTAGTGAAGTGAAAATACAGAGCCAAATGTAGTGGATCAAAACGAAGAGGAACAGTAATTAAGTTTAGCCAACACAGTGGTAGATGACACTCACGTACTAACAGGAACACTTTGCCTGATAGCCTCAATAACTTTCACTTGATTAGAGAAAAACGTGATTAAAGAAAAAAAACGTTTCTTGTTTAGCATCCAAGCTGTCAGCACTTTTACCTTTAGTGATATAAAACCATGTATGATAGGAAGGACTATACTGAATATGAATTAGTGACGCATCATTTAAGAACTTACATGTGAAGGGAAAAGTGCAGACACGACGGCCATGGCAGTAGTCAGCTTCTTTTTTTCAATGGCAGTAATAAAAGGGTTCATTTGGAGGAGCTGCAGTCAACAACATGCGTGAGATCACCATTAAACAGGTTCCATTGGAGCTTCAGTAAGCGATGTGCGTTGTAGCAACGGTAAGCAATTTCCTCTGAACCAGTAGTGCAATAAGCGAGTTTCGCTATACACCGCGAGGTAACCATGGCGAGGCCGACACCTGACGGTGAAATATTAATGATAATGAATAGTTTAACCCGTCAGGGTACGAGAGAACAAGCCAGATTGGCCTCTGATATTTGCCTATTTGCACCAGTTGCGGCGAGAGCAGTCAAGCTGCAGTGAAACAAGTGAAAGAGCGCAGAAATGTGTGAAAATACTGAATAAACCGGAAAGAAAACTAACAAATAAAGAGTATAGAAGAACCATCGTTTGGACAGTCAATAACAGCGGGACGGTAGAAGTGTAAAACGTAAATCTCACGCACAAGAACCAGTTAAAATGACGGTAATGATAAACCAATAAACGGAAAATCAACACACAGTAAAAGAATCGGTGTACGGCTTTGATGTGTATTAAAAAAATAAGTTTGATTAAGCTAGTAAGTAGAGAGAGAAAAACTACTCTTAAGTACACATGCACCTGCTCGCTACACAGGCTGACAAGAAATCGATGGACGGAAACGCGATGTAAAACACGATTTAATGAGTCGATGTACGAATAAAAGAGTGACGGCAGGTGGTGCTGAGAATGTTCGTGACGGCAGGTGGTGCTGCGAATGTTCGTGACGGCAGGTGGTGCTGAGAATGTTCGTGACGGCAGGTGGTGCTGAGAATGTTCGTGACGGCAGGTGGTGCTGAGAATGTTCGTGACGGCAGGTGGTGCTGAGAATGTTCGACGGCAGGTGGTGCTGAGAATGTTCGTGACGGCAGGTGGTGCCGTGACAGAAAACACCACACACACACCACAGAGCCGCCATTTGTTTGAGGCCTTGTGATAACAGTGTTGAGTTATGATACTCGTAAGATATCAATATTTTGACTCGCAATGACATGTAATTAGATGTAATAACATATAATACCTGTTTTTAAGATATGACTACGTATATAATATCGGTATAAGTGACGTAATGAACAAATAATAGACGGAATAAAACAAAACAAAAAAAGACGGGAGGATAAATAGCCGATAATACTGTATGTAAACAAATAATATCCGACGTAATGCAGTGTCTGTGTTTATTTTTTCTCACGTAATTATTTGCATAATTGATTGTTTGTTTTTCTTGTCGTTGTAGGATATTAATATAGTGAAGATATAGTCAATTTCAGCTGAATAAACACGTAAGCTATCGATCTATCACGGTCTTATGTTGGTCTATCTGCATAATGTAGGATTCTGTATAGTTCCCGTCTCTTTTTAACAAGCGGACTGGAACATTAAGAATACCCATTGTCTTGTGTTGAGAGTCACGTTGTGTTGAGTATTGCAGTGTTGTGCGTAATGGAGAGTTTCAACAGGGGAATTAGCAGAAGAGAGATATTTTATTAATGGAAGCTTTTATTAAGTCTAGAGTGGAGTTCGTTTGTTAGTTTAAGCTTTTAAGAAGACTGTAATGGATTTTTTTTTTTTTTAAGGGAAGCTTTTCATAAGGATATGGGGAGTCCTTTTGTTAATTGAAGCTTTAAGGATATGGGAAGCTCTTTTGATAATTGAAGCTTATAATGACGATATGGGGAGTTCTTTTGTTAATTGGAGCTTTAAATAAGAATATAGTGGAGTTCTTTTTGTAATTGAAACTTTTAAGGATGGGGAGGGGAAGAGAATTGAGGAGGAAGGGAGGAGGGTGAGGACAGGAGGGGTGAAGGGGGAGGTGAGGAAGGGGAGGGAAATTTTTTGATCACACCTGTAAAATCCACACTTTCTTTTGCATGTGTTGTTTTTATTTTATTTTCTTACATCTTCCTCTTGCTTTCATCCTCTCTTTTCTTTTCTCTGTCATTCGTTCTGTGTTTATTTCTTTCTCTTATTTTTTTCTCTTATATTATTTTACTTCTTTTTTTCTCTTTTTAATTTCACCTGCTCTTTTGTATATATCTTTTCTACTTCGTTTCTCTTTTGCTTTCAGTCTCGGCTTTCCTCACTCCCTTTCGTAAATCTCTCTCTCTCCTTGCGTGCGCTTGGTATGAATCCTTCCTATAAAAACCTCACAGCGAACTTCTTGTCATTATTAAGCAGTCGGGGGAGTATATTCTTGAAGTTACGTCTAAGATGAAATTTTTCCATACGTAATCTCTTAGCGTGTTGCTCCTACGATTTACACATTTTTCTCTCTCTCTATCTCCCTTTTTCTTAAGCGCTGTGTTGGTGCTGTGGGTTGGAGCAGCTTAGTATTTGGGGGACTTACGAGAGGATAGGAGGAATAGGAAAAGGAGGGATAACTGAGGATTGAAGTTGGACAGAGAGAGAGAGAGAGAGAGAGAGAGAGAGAGAGAGAGAGAGAGAGAGAGAGAGAGAGAGAGAGAGAGAGAGAGTAAACTGAAATAATATTTATAAATTTATTAGGAGAAAGAAAATAAGATGCTGCGAGATTGGAAGGACGAAAAGAAGGGAGAGAGAGAGAGAGCATGAGGAAGGGAAGGAGGAAAAGAAAGAGGGAGATAAAGAAATAAATACACTGTTTCATCTCGTGTCTATTTTTGTATTTATTTTTTATTATATAATCTGGGATTTTGGTGATCGCGAGTACAGACTTAATTTCCTGTGATTTAAAACTCTACAATTTTTAGAAAATTCGTCTCCTTAAATTATAGGTAACCACATGTAATTTTCTAATCAAGTATACATTAATTGTTTGTCTTCTTTAATTTACATTTATTTTATTCATTTCTTCAAGAGGATGTATAGCTTAAGCTGACGAACAATAAGACGAAAGGTATGCTGTATATTTCGAGGGGACCTGTATCACTCCCTGGTATTATAAAGTGTTTCAATGTCAGTCTCAGACGTTTAGCACTAGTATAGTTAACCAGATTATCATCCTTACAATTATGTTTTTTACTTGTTAATGACCTTCAAATACTCGCTGCTGCTTTTAATGTTTCAAATCTATGAATAATTAAAGAATAGGGTCCCTTAAAATCCGAGTCAGATTTTAGATATATGTAATGTGGATATGTTTACGAGGTTACGAAGGATTTTAAACTTGAAATTTAGTATAATATTAAAAATCCTATTCTGATTTAGCATTTACAAGTGAATATTCTTTATCACAGTATTAATAAGTAATAAGGTTTCTGTGGTAAATTATTCAGTAGCAAATTTGAAGCTAGTTAATGGAACAACATTAAAAAATATTCAGTTACTATATTTTTAACACGAGAGTCAAACTATTACGAGACTTAATAATTGTTATACTACTACTACTACTACTACTACTACTACTAATAATAATAATAATACTAATAATACTAATAATAATAATAATAATAATAATAATAATAATAATAACCAGAGGCAAATCAAGAAACTGGCAAACCTATAAACATATTCAAATGTCCTAAAAGCTAAAACCGATTCTAGTGCTTAATAAATCAAGTGTTGGGAGGGGGCGCACGAACACAGTCCACCTTTAGCATTATTTACTACGTCATTTCTTCCTCCATTACACACGCAAGTCGAACGACGGTATTAAAAAAAAAAGGTCGAAAAAACACCTCGATGTACAACATGATTTCTATTAAGTTCGACTTGTTGTTATTCAGAGAGAGAGAGAGAGAGAGACTGTTAAAAATTAAGCAGGAGCCTTGACAGCCCGAGTGTTTCAGGAAATAGTAGTATCCCAAGGTGGAGTCAACGGGGCACATGACAATATTTTTCATCCATTTACCTTGACTAAATAACCTTTTGTTTGCGTTATATATTGTTTTGATTGTAATGATCGGGTGATTGTGACGTGGAAATGATGTGTCTGTCTAGTAAATTAGATTAAATATTTGTAAAGGTAAATAAATAAGTGTGTCTACAAAATGAAAGGAAAATATATGAATAGAAAATAAAGGGAAGGAAATAAAGAAGAAGAAGGGATAAAGAAGCAGGAGTAGGTAAAAAAGAAGGGGATGAAGAAAAAATAGGAGGAAGGGGAGGAAGAGGAGGAGGAGGAGAAGAGAGGTGTTCTCATGAAGGACACACAAGGTGGGTCACTCGTCTTGAGAACGGATATGAGAGGCAAGCAGCGGTCCTATCCAATCACCACCTCTACACCACCACCCTAACCACTACCACTCTTCACCACCCTTCACCACAACCAGCATCCTCTCCCTCTTCTCTTTGCTCGCTGGCAAGATCAAGGACAAGCTAGCTTTTAACTAATTTACATACATCTCATGCCAGCTGGGAAGGAACAGAGAGACAGGGGATAACTGTAGCATTAGGAATTAGGTCTTCGCTTTCACTTAATACACTCGCTATCTGATCAGCAAGTTTCATGTACATATATGAATATACTTAATGGTGAGGAGTTGACTGTTTTCCTCTTTGTCAATTCTTTAATTAACAATAACGGAGGAGTTTTTAAGGTCAGATGTAATTTTAGTTTACTGTAAAAACATTCAGTCGTAGATCTAAATCCTTAAAACAGAATTGGAGAAATTGTCTTACGATTTACCAATACAATACTCTTCACTTCTTTTCTCTTTCCTCGTCTTATTTTTACGCCAGGTGAAATAATTACAGGGAATGAATAGATGTTATTGTACGTGAGACAGTGTTATAAATCACAAACCATAATAATCTTTGCTTAAAAAAAAAAAGATACAGATAAAAAGATGTTGGGTACAGGAGGGAGACGGTGTTGAGAGAGATCAGTGTGGTGGTGGTGGTGGTGGTGGTGGTGGTGGTGGTAGGTGCTGCTGCTGCTGGTGGTGCTGCTGGTGGTCTATTGGGCAAAGAATGATAGAGTGACTGTGAGGCATTTGTCATAGTTATTCCCACTTGTGTGTCTCTTTTTCTGTTCCCTTTCTTCTTTGTCTTCCTTTTATTTTTTTATCTAGTTTACCTTGGATGTATATATTCTCTCTCTCTCTCTCTCTCTCTCTCTCTCACATTTCCTTTTATTCCTTGTTCCCTCTAAACAAGGAATCTCCAATATCAAGAGCGAGAGGAAGGTGCTAGTGTAGGAGGGAGGGATCGTGGTGGAGGTGTAGGAGGTAGGGTCGAGGTGGAGGTGTAGAGGGGAGGGTCGTGGTGGAGGCAGAGGAGGGAGGGTAGTGGTGGAGGTGGAGGGAGGGTCGTGATGGAGGAGGGGAGGGAGAGTCGTGGTGGAGGTGTAACAGGTGGGGGGGAGTGGGGGAGGGAGGGTCGTGATGGACGTGAAGGAGGGAGGGTCGTGGTGGAGATGGAGGAGGCAGGGTTCGTGATGGAGGTGGAGGAGGGAGGGTCGTGGTGGAGGTGGCCAACCGTTGCGTGAGCTAGTATCAGGGTGGGTGTGGCGACACGTGTTAAGACTGCTCCACAGGGAGTCTGAGACCCGCTGCTCCTCCTCACCTGTTGAGGGGAACCTTCAGGTGAATGTAATTAGGGTTCAAGGGATAGATAAGTGGTGGTGAGGAAGAAGGTGAGTTAGGGTAAAAGGAGGAGATAGAGAAGGCGATTGGAAAGAGAATGAAGAGATGGAAGGAATAGCGAGATTATACGGATTAAAGCAGAGAGGGAGGTGGACAAGGGGAAAGAAGGGGAGAAGGTGGCTAGTGAAAAAGAGTTTGATGACAATTCAATTATAAAATGAAAGGTAGGGCGATGAGAAAACAAAAGAATAGAAAATAGGAAAATAAAATACAGAGATGAAAGAAAGCGTAAAGAATTACAGATGATTTTCAGTATTAGAGAAAAGTCACAGACACAAAACGTTCCTAACCAACAGGAAAGAAATTCACGGGAAACATACATACAACACAACAAGAGATTTATTTAGTATTATATCGCAGGTGAAACAAAGAAAAATCTCATCAACAAGTCAGTTTGGTCTAAGTATTCCAGGATTTTTTCGAATCATGAAATTTTCAGCAAGCATGAGGACGCAACATTGAGTGCAAGCTTGAGCGTCGGGACCTGGACCGCGCGGTTGTGCCAATCATGGGTGAATATTTTACACACCTCGCGACTACCACTACCATGAACCAAGTAAAATATACATGAATTTTTTTTTTATCGAATAATATCACCAGATGTTTGAACCATTGGTTGAAGGTATGAACGTGCGATTTATCTTCACGGAAACTGCATATAAATTCCTATAAAAGATCTACCTAAAGATAAGTTGAAGCCTCTAATTTTGAGGAATCACATCCATCCGAAAGACCACAGTTGTTTGGTTAAGTTATTGTCAAAACAACAGGTTGATACGCTATAATCTTACACCCGAGAGCTACATACTATGGTCGTGTTGATACAGATAATATTAGTGCGTGTGTTGTTGTTGATCTATTTTCATCATATGGCCAGGAACAACGAGACAGGGACACACACTCACCCGTAAATTTTGCCTTTAACCCACACTGCTGCCACTCAGGTGTCACTCCACTTGATTAATTTTTCATGACCCTTCATATGACGGTCGTATCGCAGCGCTCGATCGAAAAACGTTATTATATCTAATGTCACACTAATGTACACTTATTAAATATGAGTCAAAATTATGGTTAATTTATTGTCATTATTATTAGTATTATTATCATCATCATTACTATTAATATTATTATTGTTATTATTGTTATTGTTTTACGTATTATTATCATTATCACTGTTAGTATTGTTTTTTAATAATAATAATAATAATAATAATAATAATGATTATGGTGATTATAACCATTAATATTACATACACACACAGGCATGACAAAATATTATTCTAGAATATATATATATATATATATATATATATATATATATATAACATCCCGTAACACAATTCTCTTTCCTTCCTCAATAATAAAACAAAACAAAAACACACAGGATACCACCGTTGTTGTGGGAATTCTTCAAAGCTCAATACTCATCCAACAGATACGAAATTCATCAGGTAGAGACACAACAACAGGAAAACACAATATTCTTACACTTTAAACTAGGAGAGACGCGATGGACAAAGTTTATCCACTGCGGGGAGATTTACTCGACAAACTGCTTCTGCCTCACGAGACGCGAATAGTTGGGTGAACGTAAACATTATTTCTCTCTCTTCTCTATCTCTCTTGTCTGTCTTTCTTGTTTGTCTGTCTGCCTGTCGTTTGTCGTCTAAAACCAGTATCTTTTTGGGGAGGATGTGTTCTTTCTTTCTTTCTTTCTTTCTTTTACTGCTACAGGCTTTACACCATATTACTTACCACCTAATTATACTCGAGACGCTGCTCTAGAAAATTTGTCATATACAGTCAAGCAAGCAGTGGTGTACTGAAAAGACGTGTTATCCTTTTTTTTGTGTGGGGGGGGGGGGGTCTGTGATTTCTTTTTAATATGTCTTTTAAAATGTCTCGTGAACTCGGCGCCCCACATATTGGATTTCCTGTTTCGCAATGAATATTTTTGCTCCAGTTTTCCATTGTTGGTTGAAATGACTGAGTGCATTCTACAACAAAGTTGATTTCTGACAATGCTTGAGACAGATTTTCACGCCATTCTCTGTATGTGTGTATGTGTGTGTGTATAAGTATGTGTAAGAATGCTAAACGTGTGTGTTTTTGTTGCGTTAATAAGCATATGTGCCTTAGTGGCGATATTGTACACGTGCGTTTGTGTATGCTTGTAATAGAGAGAAACCTCCCATCCAGTCCCATCTCCTAGACGAATGCAATATTGAACACCAAGAGCCATATTAGGAGAGATACCAATCACAGGAGGAGACACAAACTAATAAAAGACAAAAAGAAGATCAATAAAATGAATAAACCTAACGACCTGCGGGAAGTGTATGAAGACCCGTAAGAGATTCAGAACCACGTCGGAAAACTTAACAACATGAATGAAATGACTCGGTTATTGAGCGACTGACTGTGCATGCAAACCCCTCATCACACAATAAGCACATGAAATATCAATAATCGTAAACCCCGTGGAATATAAAAACGCTATAAGGCAATTTGTAAACGACAATTTGCGGTTGGATGAATGGTTCGGTGGGTTTGTTATTGTAATGGGGGACAGTTAAATAAGGGAGATAGTATTTTTACACCTCCACCCCCACTCCTACTCCTACCGGTCCCCAGTCCCCTCCCCCGAGAATTGTGTGGTTCATTAGTTGTTTCATTTGTTTTCGTTATGCACGTTGTTCGTTGTCTGCCTACTAATTACTACCTTCTACTACTACTACTACTAAAACAACATTTATAGCCTATTATTATTATTATGGCAGTGGATCAAATTCCATTCGTTTGTATTCGTTAGTTAGTTTTGGTATCCAGTCGTTTTAGCATTTATATCTGTGTTGTGTAAATACAATATGGAATAGCTCTCTCTCTCTCTCGTACTATGCCTTGCCTATACTGTGCGTTGCTCAGGTAACCGCACAATAATTTCTACATAACACTGAACGCTCGGGCAGGCTTGGCTATCATTTATTTAAGTCAACCTACCAAGTTGTCAACGGTGGTGGAGCATGAGTGTAAACGTCACCTCACTGCTGTAGCTCACATGAGAAGCGTTCACTCATTGATCCGCTCGATACTACTATAAGCTGAGGAGATCCTACCATGGATAAGACATGTGATATGTTATTGAGGTACAGTGCTTGTCCTTTATTTATTGGTGGACTGTATTTGTCCCTTGGGGGGCTGTACATTTATTATCAATAAGAGGAAATAATATTAGTAATAATAAGAGTCGTAGTAACAATCACAATTATAATAATGATCATAATGGTGATAAATAATAATAATAATAATAATAATAATAATAATAATAATAATAATAATAATAATAATAATGAATAACAATAATAATAATAATTATTATTATTATTATTATTATTATTATTATTATTATTATTATTGCAGGTTTTGATAATTTAACTATCTACCATGATACAGTGTGACACATATAACCTTATGGTAGTGCTATTAAACAAGCCTTATATACTGTACAGTACATACTATATATCTCACTACTACAATAAATCTCTTAATAGAAACTTTTATTTCGTAATTTTTTAATGCTGTTAGAATAGTATAATTACTAACCTTGTTAGGCGCTTAAAGACCTTTGTTGCTGAAGCGCAGTGTTAACATTATAACAACAACATTAAGCTCTACGTGAAGTACTAAATGTTTACAAGACGAAAGATCTGAGTTTAATATTGAGTTTCACAATACGCTAATTTATATTTTTTAATACCATTAACACCAGATGTGCCAGGTGGAAGGAGTTAGAGTGAGAGAGAAAGACTATAGTTCAGAGTTCAGTAAAGTGATATATATATATATATATATATATATATATATATATATATATATATATATATATATATATATATATATATATATATCCACTCGGTATAGCGGGAGAAAAATGAGAGAAAACAGGAAAAAACATAATAACCGTCCAGTAGGAGTGACCTCTTGAAAGTTTGAAGAGGGATTGATCCCCTGGACTTGGACTCAGTGCGTTCGAGCTTTACGCCAGACCGCTCTTTTCCTCATCATCTGACTGACCGCTACAGTACAGTAACGTGCCGCCTCATCCATATTAGCTCAACGGTTTCTTTTCCTGAGTTTGTTGCCGGTTGCGTCCTTGTCCCTGGTTGTGTGCGTGTTCGATGGATCTTGTGTATATTTTACAGGGGTGTGAAACGAAGGCGGTGATTTAGAGCAAATGACTTGATAGTCACACGAGACACACCTGTTATTGACGGTTTCGTGTCATGGCTTCACCTGTACCTATAATTGTGTTTCATTTTACAGAATACTGTAAGAAAATTTACCTCAGGGAGATTTACATATGAAATTAGAGCGATTCTCTTAAACACACACTCCTTTCTTTTTCTAATATACTTCTCCTGAGGGACGAGAATAAGTCCTTAGTCATCGAGTTCTCTGCCTGTACCAAGGCGCACACGGTCGGATTATTCTAAGACCTTATAGCTTGTTTTAGATTCTTATCGGGATGGGGTTGTGGGGCGATTAAGCGAGTGGACGTAAAAGTTGATGGAATCCGTCCTTAGCTAACGACCCTACAGGTAATGAGTCGTATAGATTCCTCGTTAAGCGACCCTTTAATGATACATCACCGGGTCATTATATAGAAAATCCGTCATTACAAAATGGTTAATTGCTTCTGTATTTACATTTGGGTGCAAGTGATTATACGCATCCAAATCAAGAACTAAAAATAAAAACACAAAGTCTGTAAAAAAATCTACTTGTGTTTATTTCATAATGTTCGAGTCCTAGATATGAGCCACAATCAACATTTCATAAATTGAACGAGCTCTTCGACTCGCCTTGAACATCTCGAATCACATTGGAATAAATCTTCTCGAACTCTGAGAAAGTTGGAAAACAACAGACTATAAAAACCTCAGCAAGTGACCTTAATAGATCTAGATTAAGTTAATGATAATCTTCGACTAATCAATGGGAATACTACACTAAAATAATCTCCTTGAGAGGGTCACCATAAACAGAACGCCATATAAAAGTATCTTTGGAAATTCATTTCTATAAAAGACTCGCTGGAAAGTAACTGTCATAGCAAACACCAAAAATATATTGTCATTTGGTGGTCTGAATAAATTCGTCACAGTTCGCCAAGCCGAGATGACCACTAAGAGATCACTTAACTCAGATCATCACAGAGATATCGCCACGGTGAGGTTACCGTATACAACATCTAGATCAAGTAGTTGCTGAGAGACCAACCACACCAAGGTTACGAGACAGACTTCGCCAAGAGCTGGTGACCCACAACGACATTACCACGTGCATTATAAAACATCACGGCGATATCTTCGTTCTGAAGGCATTGCCACAACGACAAAAACTAGAAGACGACTCCAGTCACCACCCAAAAGATATCACCAAAATATCATCACCCACAATGATATATCAGCTAAGGGAAAAAGAACAGACTTGACCTCATCACGGAGTCCAGCAGACACAGTGGCTTGGGTCGGTGCTTGATCCTCTTGGTCGACTAACGAGGAAGACAACGACGCCAGAACTCCATCAAGCACTAACGAGCGCGGGTCATTAGGGTCCGCCATCACTTTCCTCTCACCCAGGCTCGACTCTGCTGGGTTTATAGATACGTTTTATGTTACAGAGCCACGTGTGGGAGTCTTGGAGAACAAACAGGAAGTCGATTGGCGTAAGGATTCGATTCAGTAACTTCTCCATTCCTTTCTGGGCTGCTTTTTATATCATGACTGTATTTATTTTATCTATTTATCCTTGACGTTGAGGAGAGATATTGTATTCTTTAGCCGCGTTTAGTATCTATAATTTATTCAATACTTTGTACAGGTTTTATCCGATTTTTTCTTTCCTCTTTCTATCATATGGAACTTAGTATTATTCTTGAATTATAGAAATTATTCATTACTGATGGTATTCCTTGACCTCGAAGACTGTATTTATATGTGTTAGTGTTTCGTTCTTCTGTGAGTAAACAAACGCCTTTTCTTAGGATTTTAGCGGTGATAAATCAAGAACATCCTCGATCCAAGGGAAATATCTGGCCACACATTCTCACACTACCGGGCCTGATACACACACAACCAAACGACACCGCTCCAAGATTAATTACAGAGCTGCCACCGTCCTAATCTTGTTCACACTTGGCCAATCCTCGTGAGTACTGCCTTCCTCGAGTCTACCTTGTGTTCATCTCCTCCTCCTCCTCCTCCTCCTCCAGCCTCCCCTTCCTTCTTCGGCGTCCCCTCATCGTTTGTTTTCTCTTGTGGTCTCCTCTTCTTCGACGCTTCCTTTCCTATGTTACACTTCCTCCTTGCTTCTTTTATTTTTCTCCTCTTCCTCACTCACTTCCTCTTGTGGTCGTCTCTTCCTTCTCCTCGTATCCTATCTTTATCTCCTCCTCTTCCACTTGCAGCTATCATCCTTTCCATCTTGACCCTTTCATCTTGCTTTTCTTACCCTCTTGCTTATTTACCCCCGCCCTTGAAGCTCCCCTTTCTTCCTCTTGCGGACCTCTTTCCTTCCCTTCGCCTCCCTCTTCCTTCTAACATCCTCCTGTTTCCCCTTAAGACCCACTTCCCATCCCTTTGCGGCGCTCTTCACTTCCTTTCCACGACCTACACTCTTCCCTTCTAAACCTCACTTCAATTTCCCTTAAGGGCTTCTTCTCTTCCCTTTACGACCACTATTCCACCACTCTTGTTGCCTTCCTCTCTTACCATATCAACTCCCCCCCTACTCTTGTTTCTCTCTGACGGGTCACTGTCTTTCCCTTGCGGTTCTCCTTTCATCTTTCTCTTCCCTTATATCCTTCCTTCCTTCTCCTTTGCCTCTAGTTTCACCTTTCCTTCCCATCGTAGTGGGAGGAGGAGAGACGCAGATGTATACTTTAAAAGTATACCTCTATGTGGATTTCCAACGTCGTTTTAACCAATTATATTTGTATGGTATGCTTAGACAGGCGAGAAGCTGTACTTTTGAATTCCCAGTTACGAAGAAATAAGAAACCCAAGTACAGGTCTTCTAGAATCCAGAATGGTACCTCTAATATCAATACTAAAATGAGGTACTTCCGAGAGGTTCCTGGTAGGGGTTGAATGAATCGGTTTTCATCTTATGATGCTTTAAGGTACCGACTTTACCTCTTGAGAGGATGTTCATCTTTCCTGTTTTTTAGTCGCTATATTTATTAAGGTGATATATCTTTCCTTCATCTATCCTCTCCCGCTCCTAAGACCACTTTGTATGACCCCTAAGTTCCCCAGTTTGAAATCTCTTTACTCAAAAACCATTCCCTTATTCACAAGCCTCTCTAACACAAATTACTCCTAGTACAGACACATATCACATACAAACTACGCTTCACTCACAGGCCTCTCTCCCCCTTATAAACCTCTCCCCCACTCTCAAACCTCTTCCCCTCACAAAACTCACCCCACTCACAAACCTCTCCCCCTCTCAAATCTTTCCCCATCTGATAAAACTCTCCCCACTCACAAACATCTCCCTCCTCATAAACATCTCTCCTACCTCTCTCCGGCACTCCCTCCCTACCTCTCCTCCTTTCCACTCATCCCCTACGACCTCTCCACCAAACTTGCCCAACTTGTTTGCTTCGGCGAGAAGAGCTGGGGCCCTCCAAGAGCCTCCTACCACCCCTCCGTCCTCCTCAACACACACGGTATATACATCCTGGTCGCCTCTGGGCCTCCCTCCTCAAGACAAACTTTCCCAAGCTCGTCTGTTATGCCCATATCTTAATTAGAAATAGGGTAAATGTTTACAACTTGAGAGGAACTCATCTCTGACGTGGAATACCAGGCGAGCGCTGAAACTCCCGAGGAAGGATTCCATCTTCCTTTCTCCTGGGTTTTATAAGGTCTGTTTGCCGTGAAGATTACCCGAGATTCTTCTCTCCTGAAATTCTTTTTGCCAAGCTCCAAGCGACTTGTGTTATGAGTTACGTTTTCTATTGAAATATTTAGGGTAAGCTTTAATATTTTGACTGGTCGTTTTCTTTCACTTGAGATATCCGATTTTTATCTTCCTTCAGTCAACTATTCCCCGACTCTCAGAATCTGGGAATTATTTTTAGACCACTCAGACTTACCTGTTGTAGGTTGGTGAGGGTTAATATTTCGTGCTTAACTTTATACGTCTTTGTTTGAGAACCTGGAGCACCTCCGAAAATTGCAGCTTAAGATCGCATTAGATATCACCTCTGACTTCATAACTTGATTCTTTATGTCCGAAAAGACCGCCCCTTAGTGCTATTTCGACCTCGGAGGCTCATCACCGTAAGTCGTAATAGTTAACAAGACACGATTTGAGTAATACTTTTCATGATAAACTTTTGATCCACGGACTTTACCCTCTCCCTTCTCTCCTCCTCTTAGAGATGAGCGTCTTGCACCATTTGTAGCTCAAAGTATTGTACACTTCGGTCATACGGTCATAGTAAGTCATGTGTTTTGATCATACTATAATAACGCGTCAAGTATTTTTTTTGTACATCTTATTTAATACCAAATGGTTGACAATCACTGCAAGGACTCGTTACATATCTGTTATTAAAGTGTAATAGTGCAGTTACACTTAGAAAATAGCACAGCTCTCAAAGTTAGTGTTCATTTTTACTAAGTACCAAAACAAACATTTATTGAATTATTTAAACAATGAGATTATTTATAAAAACGAATTTCATGAAAATTACGTTACGGTACATAATACTGTGATGGATTCGTGACACTCGGGAGGCCAAGTGACACCCGGGAGGCCAAGTGACACCCTGACAACAACCGGCCAGTGACACCTGCTCAATTAGGGTTCGACTGAGTAACGCATGACTAGTTCCGACCTTTACTGAAATAGGTAACACACGACCAAGGTCAGGATGAGTGACATTCAGCTCTGACTTGGTAAGTAACACGATTAAGGCCTAACCGAGAGGTAATCGATGAAGGGCAAGCCGAGGGACACCTGATCAAGAACGAGCCGAGGTTACACCCGACTAAAGACAAGCTGGAAAGACACTTATTTTAGATATAGACAGACGAACACATATCTAAGTACGAGCCGAGGGACGCCCGACCAAAGACGACCCGACCTAGGCTGGGGCCGAGTTGACACCCGACACAGTATTGACTTTCCCGCAGGTTCTTGGTGGGGGACGAATGTAACGGCGAAGTCATCAACTGTGACCGAGGCGCTGTTGACTAATTCATGGGTCCTCTCACTCCCGTATTTGCATATTAATATAAAGTGTTGTCTGTACGTTCTGGTGCCTTATGGTTGTTCCTTTGTAGGATAATGGGAATATGACATTTCAGAGAGTCCATCTAACCCCGTATTGGCCAGTATTATTCATATTATTGATAATGATACGATATTAACAAAAGTGATGGTAAAACATATTATAATCGTAATTATAAATATTATGAAAACTGATAATCAAGCTGTAATTAAACTGAAGATATACAAACAAGCCAGATAATCATAAAAGAAAAAGCAGAATTTCGAATGTTGTCATACTATTAAGAAGCAACTGAAAAGTTCATACAGCCACCTCAGAGAACAGGTAAATGCTTTATCATCCACATAACCGCACACATCTAATGAACTGTGAGACCTACAACCATTAATGAAACGATAAATTATGCTATATTATTGAGTTTTGGACGAGGTTTCAGCAGTTAATGATGTATCGCTCCCAGTAAATATAGTATATCCACACTGATCCACAAGAGAGGTCGTGCATATGATGATAGTTCATAATATCTGGGAAAGCCGACGAAGCAATATGTCATCACTCCATATTTGTGAAATTTCTCAACTAAAAGAAAAAACATTAGAGTAAATTCTGTCTTCATCTATCATTATCCCAGGTGTGATGGCCTGATAGGGACAGTGCGAGTATAACAAATTGAATTCTAAATCATTGGTACACAAGGAGGCAATGTGGCCAGCACTACTTTCACCTCACCGGCTACAGTTAGGTATCCATTCACACTAGGTTGACTGGGAGTGCCCTGGGACCGAACCTGCAGTTCTTAGGATAGGAAATGAGAGTTGTATCCACTCGGCCGCCGCACCTCTTATCCGTCAATAGGAGCTGTCTGAAATCATATCTACTTTATCATTTCATTTTCGCCCCCAAGTCCCCAATGTGGATTAGTGGCCTGTGCCGGGGTGTGCTAATCCCTGTATAAAAAATAAATGAAAAAATAAATAAAAAAATGTAAAATAAAAACAAAAATTATAAAAAGTGACAGGTGAGAAAAGAATTACTTTGTATTGTTACACTGTATCCTTTTTATTTTTGTAGTCTTATATTTAACCTCAATTCTTTTTTTGATTTCACGCAATTTTTATTTGTAAAATTTAATTTTTTGGCAGTTAATTTTTATTGGGTTAAAATATAATGGTGATGCTTGACCTTTGATCAGTTCAAACGAGGGGGGCTAAATCCAAAAATCCAATTTCAGAGTTTCGAAATTAAAGAACGTTATGCGGTTGTAATTATTTCAATGAAAACTAAAATAAATGAGGGAAGAAACAACCATAACAAAAACAAAGAGACTTTGTTCTCAATTTAGGAAGTCAAGGACACCGAGCCAATATACTAATGCAGTATCCGTCATTTAATAAGAATTTGACACGCTTATAGAAATATGGTAATTAGTTAAGAGTTTGTGTTGAATGTTGTTATTGTTGCAGTGAAGATATAATACCTTGAAAGAAGTGTTACAGCAGAAACATTGTTGAAGCAGCGAGTCGTCAAGGACAAATGTGTAGTTATAAGCAACAATATTATCTAAGATTCTGAAGAACATAATTATAAAAGTTCCTCAGACAAGGTTTATATATAATTTCAAGTGTTTACCGCACAAAAATGAACATGTAAATGTCTTACAGTCCTGCCAGTGCGCGCAAATATTATGAAGCATAAATGTATCATCATCATCATCATCATCTTCATCACTAATATTATATTTAATGAAACACACTGCACCACCATTTGGGAAATAAAATGAAGAGACATTGGTGACGACGATAGCGTTAACACCACCTTGATGTACTGTACATAACAAGTAACCTCGTGATTACTTCCGCCAGCATGTGATGATTCTACTGCGTGGCATCACGGAGCTTACAACGAGGAAGCTCACCAAGGTTCCCGTAATGTTTTAGATCCGGGTGTTGTCTGGGCTTGGACCAGTCAACTAAGATTTAATGGTCCGTGTCCCGTGCATGTTACCACTGCCCTAACTAGTTTAGAGTCGAGCAGGCAGGAGTGTAGTGAGCGGCCGTGACCTGGGTGTTAAGTGAAGCAAACGGGAAAGATGAACGTACGAATTATAATTACTTCCAAAGATCGGCGATACTGAAGCAAATTAAACGATTTAATACAGTTTATTGAATCCCACCTCACCCAAGAGGGCATTAAGTGTCAGGGAACCTTGAGCTGGTGGGATTTTGTCCACTTTAATGTTGATGGCGGGATTTTGTACAGTGAGAAACATGTCTGGGTGGAAATTTTTCCGGTTGGATTTTGCTTCGCACACCAACACAACTTGGTGAAACTTTTGTGTCCGTAAATGCTTGTGATTGTTGTTTGGTTGTATTGTTCCTCATGCATACATCTGTGTTGTTATGAAGACTACAACACGTGCACCTCACAGAGGTCATTGTTTTTTATTCGGATGCTGAAGCTCTGATTCTTTACTTTATTATAAATTATATACTACAGCCACCCAGGGTACGAGACTCGTCATGAATTTCTATTATAAATAGTGTAATATATCATAAGGTATCAGTGTCAGGATATTGCCTACATAACTGTATTAACATGTTATACGTTAATATTTTAATTATATTAAAAAATCATACATAATTAACAAAGCGGTGTTCGTTTTGTGTCAGGAAAGATCGTAGCTGTTCAAGACACTA
>NW_024734615.1:1613903-1891403 GCF_018991925.1 Homarus americanus | reverse complement strand
ATGGGTTTAGCTGGGCTTAGTCTTGGCAGCTCGCAACTGATAATAACTACTTGGATGACTGTAATGGCATTCTTGCACACTCACAGCTTCATATGTACAGTGAAATGAAAACATACAACGTTACATGTCTATCTAAAGCCTAGAAAAAAATAGCCTCGACATTACTGCATCCAATGCATGTAATTTACGGCCATCTCTCTTATTGATACATTGGTTTTTGTTAAGAATGTCAATGCCTGTCTTTTAAGTGGGATACAATATTTTCAAATAACTACTATATTCATTAGTAAAACATACATCGATAATTCTTTTTACGTTGTAATACAACACTCAATGAAAACTTGCCGTCTTCACATTGGCCTCTGTACTTATAGCTACATTCGCCTCTCTACGCACGACAAGCCCTCACAACCAAGTCCTCACCAACCCTGTCCTCTACTCCCTCTCGCCCACCTACACGTTTTCTCGCACTCGTGCATTATCAATCCCATAGCTTCATACTCCAGCGGCCCCCGGCTACCTTACATCCTCGACCTACAAGTTGAGGACATTAACCCTTTTAAAAATTTTTCTCTCTCCTCCGTCACTTCCCTCCTTCATTAGACCATCATTCAACACTTCATTCACATCCCACACTCCACCACTATTGCCAAGACACTCAACACGTGTCTCTCTCGTAATCTCTTATCCAAAACCCATTTCTGGAGTCTTATAGATGCACATATGCAGGAGTTTATAATACGAGCTCACACACACATTCGTACCCCGACATCCGACCGGTTCCGGAGTCCCTACCTGACACACCCACCCACCGCTCCCCGCTGTGATTCTATTAAATATGAAATCACGAATCTGAAATCAATCGTCCCCCTCCCCTCTCCTCCCTCTAACTATGTTTCTACTTTGAAGTGTGTCCGGGGCCTTTAATTTTCCTGAAGGTGGGAGTTCGAAACTTGTGAAAACAATGATTTTATCGGTTAGCGACCTCCTCCACCTCTCCATCCTTGCACTTATGCAGACATTCGTGCATTTACACACACACACACAGAGGGACGCACGTATACCCCCTCCAACACACACTCGCGCGCACGCAAACCATCATTGTAATTTAACATTCTGAATTCTACAACTTCACCCATCAAGAGCGATGATTAAGGATCTCCTGTACGACAGCTTAACCGCATGTGAGTGACGACAATTTCTTGAGTGGAAGAACAATAACTCACTTCGCAGCTGGAACCCCTTGACTCTATAACCAAGTGCTGTATGATCTGTTGAATACGTCGTTATCATAACAGATATGTCAGTATTTCAGGATGATATAACGTTACCTGTTGGACATTTCATGTGAAGAGTCCTTTACGAATAAAAAAAAATGACTACCTCTAAAATAAAACGACTTTCAGACTCCCACACATAACCTAACCTAATCCCGTTGAGCATTGACGGGTCGTAGTCGTGTCGAACCGGAGGCCTTATTGGTCGTGTTTGGTGAACCGACGTGCCGAAGTATTTTAGCTTATACTTTTCTTTCCCCCCGTCAGGCATTTTAGGTTTCAACTTTTCCCAGGTGCTGCACGGTCATGAAAGCTTAGCAATTATTCATCCGTGGTCGGTGCGTGCCATTCATTGTTAACACAGGACAGCCTCGCCACGGCCATTTATCAAGCTATCAAAATAATTGGTCGTGACTACATAGTGGCATATATATTTTTTTTTTCATGTGCTGGTTTTTAGTGAGGTGTGTCTGAGTGCTGGGGTCCATTACCTGTGTGTGTGTGTGTGTGTGTGTGTGTGTGTGTGTGTGTGTGTGTGTGTGTGTGTGTGTGTGGAGGGCCTGGTAGGAATGGGGTTAGGGAGATGGATGGGTGGTAGGAGAAGGTGGGGACAAAGTGTGGAGGTAAATGGAGAAGGTGAGAGTGAGGGGACAGGGGTTGAGAATGGTAGTAGAAATGAAAAGGTGGAGGTTGAGTGTTGACGATGGAAGATGGATAGAGGTAGACTTGAAGAATGACGAATGGTGGAGGTGAGGCTGAAAATGGAAGGAGGTGGATGAGGAGATTAGAGGAGTATGGGGAAAAGGGAGGGTAGTAAACTTAAGTGTGGAAGAGAACGTTGGAGACTAACTACGGGTGTGAAGAAGACTAGCATTAGAAGTGTGGAGGCTAAAGCAAGAGGATAAGGATGAAGTGTAAAATAGAGGATAGATGAGGATGGATGCAGTGATGGAGACTTTGAGCAGAACATTGTCGAGAGTGAGTGTGGATGGTGAAGTGGAAGGGTGTGGAGTATGAACCAGGTTATTGAATATACTCTTGCATATGCCGGTCGATTAATATGTTTCATAACTGTAATTTTTCATGTACGTAATCTTTCAAAATACAGCTTTAACTCGTCAAAAACTGGGGATTTATACTGGAAACTATAAAAGACAAAATGGTTTATAATTATGACTGATTATATGCCTCTTTGTTATAAGTAAACATTATAACTCATGCCAGGAAAAAATGTATTTTGGGAATTTAGATATAAGGATAATTCATGTAAGGGCAAAAGAAATAAATAAAAAAAAAAAAAAAAACATATACATTAAGACACACCTTATCTGAACTACAGCTGGTGTTGATCATAAATCTTAGTCGTTAGGTGTTCCTTGCATACTAAGTGTCGCCAACAAATGTCACCTGGCCACTGAGTATGGCCTAGTAAACGTCTCCTTGCAAGTATCATTCAAAAAATGTTGCCGGTGGTGGAAGTATTGTAGATGGTGGGGGTGGTGCAGGTGGTGGGGGTGTTGCAGCTGGTGGGGGTGTTGCAGGTGGTACGACAGCTGGTGGGTGTTCAGCGTGCAGGGAATCCCCAGCTGCCGTCCTCAAGGCCAAGGTGTGCCGGGCAGGTATAGCGACCCTGACGAGTAGAGGCCAACTTACCCTTGGCTCCTGGCGGCTGCTCCTAGTATTGTTATTACTTCCGCACTCTTACCCATACCTCTCCTCTCTTCACTTGTCTCTCAGTCTGTGCCAGGAAACATAATAAAGGAAGGTACTTTGATGATATTGTTGGAGGAAAATTAGATATAATGCCAGAGTGAAATAACAACTATATTGGATTCTTGGTGTCTGTGCAGTAGGTTAAAGATCAAGGTTACCAATGGCATGATACTTGCACGACCGACAGTGTGGTTGCTGGATTGGCAGTGCCAGTCGTCAAGCAGACATTGTCGTACAGCATTAAGGGTCATGGACGTTGTGAACACACAGGTCTTGATCGCATGATTTGTATTTAAATTTTGATTAGATAATTTTGCTCTTAACACTGGTTGTATTCTTTTTCTGATTCATAAACTAGGTAATTGTTCTCTGTGGGGGCACCCGTTGTTGCAAGGTGAAGATGGACGAGCGTACTGATACTGCGTGCAACAAGCATTTGCAAGAACGTTTCTGTTGAAGGTTGAGATGGATGAGCAAACTGGTATTGCATCTAGCATGTATTGCAAGGGTGTTGCTGTTGAAAGGTCCAGATGAATGAGATAAATGATACCGTAAACACTAGCAGTGTGTGTTGTGGATGAAGAAGTATGCGAATGACCTCACTCATGATGCTGCCTGCAACAAAAGCATTAGCAAAACGTGTTTCCACCACACTGGTGTTGTAAATGGATAGCAAAACTGGTGATGCTTGTAGATGAATGGGCGAACTAGTGGAGCTGCCTGCAACAAGCACTGGCAAGACTTGTTACCACTGTTTTTTAAGGTAAATGGTTGAGCAGTTTGTTGAGCCTCGTAGCCTGCAATAAAGCGGTGGTAAAACGTGTTTCCAATGGAGGTGTTGTAAATAAATGACCGGAGTAATAGTACATACAGGAGTGACTGGGGTGAGAAGCGGCAGAAGCATGTGAAGGGACTGCCGCTGTATATAACAACCATTAACTTAAGATGCTGCGGTATAATGGAAGAGTGAGATGGATGATAACACAGGTAGCAAGGTGCGAGAGTGTGTGTAAGAATTAACAATTAGTGTGAGTGTGTGTTGGCTTATGCGGTAAAGTTTTGCAAGTGTGTGTGTGTGTGTGTGTGTGTGTGTGTGTGTGTGTGTGTGTGTGTGTGTGTGTGTGTGTGTGTGTGTGTGTGTGTGTGTGTGTGTGTGTGTGTGTGTGTGTGTGTGTGTGTGTGTGTGTGTGTGTGTGTGTGTGTGTGTGTGTGTGTGTGTGTGTGTGTGTGTGTGTGTGTGTGTGTGTGTGTGTGTGTGTGTGTGTGTGTGTGTGTGTGTGTGTGTGTGTGTGTGTGTGTGTGTGTGTGTGTGTGTGTGTGTGTGTGTGTGTGTGTGTGTGTGTGTGTGTGTGTGTGTGTGTGTGTGTGTGTGTGTGTGTGTGTGTGTGTGTGTGTGTGTGTGTGTGTGTGTGTGTGTGTGTGTGTGTGTGTGTGTGTGTGTGTGTGTGTGTGTGTGTGTGTGTGTGTGTGTGTGTGTGTGTGTGTGTGTGTGTGTGTGTGTGTGTGTGTGTGTGTGTGTGTGTGTGTGTGTGTGTGTGTGTGTGTGTGTGTGTGTGTGTGTGTGTGTGTGTGTGTGTGTGTGTGTGTGTGTGTGTGTGTGTGTGTGTGTGTGTGTGTGTGTGTGTGTGTGTGTGTGTGTGTGTGTGTGTGTGTGTGTGTGTGTGTGTGTGTGTGTGTGTGTGTGTGTGTGTGTGTGTGTGTGTGTGTGTGTGTGTGTGTGTGTGTGTGTGTGTGTGTGTGTGTGTGTGTGTGTGTGTGTGTGTGTGTGTGTGTGTGTGTGTGTGTGTGTGTGTGTGTGTGTGTGTGTGTGTGTGTGTGTGTGTGTGTGTGTGTGTGTGTGTGTGTGTGTGTGTGTGTGTGTGTGTACTAGTGGTGAGAGTGTATGAGTTAACAAGGAGTAGTATGAGTGTATAAGTAACAAAAAGTGTGAAAGTAAGTATCAATAATATGAGAGCGCGAGTAAGTAACAAGTAGCATAATAATGTATTACTCTGTCAAATAGTGGAGTAAAATATATTATTGTTAATAATCTAAAAGTTGTCGTGTCGTGTAGAAACTAAAACATAGAGAACAGAACTTAAAAGCCTCTGGTGTGCTTTTATCACATAAGTGCATTAAACCATCACCAACAAGAACAGTACCAAAATACTTTGCCAACTCACCAGAGACATTTGGAAAAAAAAAAAAAAAAAAAAAAAAAAAAAAATATATATATATATATATATATATATATATATATATATATATATATATATATATATATATATATATATATATATATATACATTATATATATATATATATATATATACATTTTATATATATATATATATATACATATATATATATATATATATATATATATATATATATATATATATATATATATATATATATATATATATATAATTTATTTATTTGTTTATTTTTTAATTGTAATTTTCTCTTGACATATTTCAGTATTGTGGTGATCCACTTGTTTCATCTGGAATTCCTTTCTCACTTATTTACAATTTCACGGTGCAGTTTCCCCCTGTCATGACACCACTGCGGCAGCCCCTCATTTGCCTTTGTGGTGTTCGTGCTGAATTTGTCCAATCGATATAATGATTCCATTAATAATGTGTAAGCTCCCTCATGCTGGGAACTGGTGCTTTTGTGGAGGGGGAGGGGGGGTGAGTCTTACATCCTCCTGGTAACAGTAACGCTGTTATCCTTTTGCTCTTGATCCGATCATTTCTTTTTTTTCTCTACATTGTTTCTTTTTACCTAATGTGTTACTATTTACGGTTACTCTCTTACCTACTGCACCGTACTCTGATGGTTCTGGTTTAAATCCGTTCACAGGTTTTATGTTTGTTTTTTCCTTCGATGGTTTGTGCGGATTTAGTCATATTTTCTACTATGGACAGCAGCTCTCTACATCTTTTCCGCCGCTTTTGATCCGATAAGGGATCACTCATGTGGACTGAGAAACAAAAAAAAAGAGATTGAATACTAGACTCAGGAAAGATTTGTTGTTGGGGGCAGGAAGCGTTTCAAGCTCTTCAGAACGCCTCTCTTCACCAGTGACATTAAGGAATTGTGGCTTATATGATACCACTGGGTATTAGTTTCGTATAGTAATATGGGCACGTAAATAATCGCATCTCCACATTTGTTTACATAACTTCAACATATCCGGGTCCTGGTGCTGTGTGCGTCCTTTTATTCCAGGTTCTATAGATAGTCAAAACGTATATTGCTCTCTGTGTGTGTGTGTGTGTGTGTGTGTGTGTGTGTGTGTGTGTGTGTGTTCTGGCATGATGCGATAAATTAATCTGCATAATAATGTTGTGACTGGCTGGGTTGGATAATTAAAGTCAAGTACACACACTGTCAGGTAATATTCATCATTTTATTTTTCTTTCGTAGTGACTAAGATTGAACGATGTAAGATCCTCGATATTTGCAGTTTGGACTTCATGTTAATTAAATACCCTCCCACTAACCGGGGTTATAGTCAAACCTGTTTATAATACTAATCTAAAAAGTCTGACAGATAGCAGATTTTTTTGATAGGGTCTGTGGTGAGGATAATAACTAAATTGGATAATGTTGTGTGATAATGAAGCCAAGCAGGTAGTTTGGTGGTGAGGTGTGTGGTGGTGTTGGCCCATCCTGACCCCCCACAGCGCTGTCCCACTGTTTTAATATTGTGTGTGTGTGTGTGTAATGGAGTGTTCTTGTTGCATGGTTTTCACACACACACGCACACACACACACACGCACACACACACACACACACACACACACACACACACACACACTATGAATCTGCTTACAAGGCTAATGGTTTACCTTGGAATTGCCATTACGACCTGAAGAAAAAACTGAAGCAGACAAAAAAGAAATAAAACATTAGAATTTTATTAGCGTGTGATGAGGGTTACCTGAGTGTGTAAACCTTAATATACACTGGTACCACCTGGGCTTGTCTTTCCCAATTCCTCTCACCCTACTGCACAACATTATTTACTTCAATATATTTTTAGCAGCTTGTGGTTATTATAATTATTGTGTGATAATTTGCTTTGGCAGAGGAGAGGGAAGGGGGATACTGTCTCGTTATAAGGTTAATCAGAATATACATGCAACACATACCTACCAAGGATTTTGGCATATTCACATCATTGTATGTATGTATATATGTATGTAGGTATGTATGTATGCATGTATGCATGTATGTATGTATGTATGTATGTATGTATGTATGTATGTATGTATGTATACCCTTTAATTAAAAAAAAATATTTCACCTGCACATGTTGCTCGTATTGACTCCGCGCCATGAAATATAACGATTATTATGCAGAAACGGCACATAAAACTTCCAGCTGAGTAAAAAAAAAAGAAATAGATTTATCCACCAAAAGAAAATAACTATATTTTGTATTTGTAATAATTAGGAGTGAATACTAATTAATAACGTATTTACTTAATACTTCTATGTTAATGCTTAAAACAAATATCGAAGAATTTTGTCCCTTAAAGGCTTCAGTGTATAATGTATATATATTCAGGACAAGGAAAAGGTCGGCTTTAGAGAAGACAATGGCAGATCAAGTCAGGGCAGACGGTTATATGTAGCGTCGGAGGTCAAGAGGAGTTGTTGGGTACACGCTCGTATTTTTTCCAAACGACAGGAAATTTTTGGTGGCTAACAGACCAGAGTGTAGAGGTAGACAACACAGGTACACTGCACTAGGAGACGACCTTTTCACCTGTTGGAATGAGGTTATTTGTGTGTTTGTGTGTGTGTGTGTGTGTGTGTGTGTGTGATAGATATTATCATTATCTCATTAAGCAAACAAGATTGTGTGAAATTATTGGTTATAATTTACTTTCCTCTTTATCTTATACTTGAAAACTACGAATATGTGAATAGGAAAAAAAAATACTAAAATTAAACAGTAATGCTAGTAATAATAAGCGCGAGGTTTGAGGTGTGTTGAGAGAGGGACGGGAGGAGAGGAGGATCAAAGTACCACTAATGACAGGATTAAAGTTTTAGATGCGATATGTAACCTGTTATTTCACGGGCGATGGATGTGATGCAAGCGTTTCTATTTTCTTTTTTTTCTTTTTTTTATCCCATTCCTCAGACAGTCACGTGTATGTGTGTGGGGGGGGATGTGTTGTGTATTTGTGTATATGTGTGTGCATAGTGTGTATGTGTAAGTGAGTAGAGAAGAACATTATTAAGAGCGGCGATTACCACCTTTAGCTGCCGATCATTACGGTGTCTGTTAATACGGAACTAAATAATCAATGAAAAACTATTGCCATCATCACCACCACCACAGCCGTCACCACCAGAGCCACTACCGTATATATTTACAATTAACTACAACGTCAATAGGCACGATCCCTTTGTATACATTAAGATAAAAGGCATTATAATAAAATTGTAACAGGACATAATAACAACACCTTACAGTCACCAACAGTACCATCATCACAACACTCACTAACTCCTACACAATTTACAACATGAGACGCAGGTTAGTTTTACGGGATTAAGGATTAGGACAATATAATATGATAATCACTGCAACAGGATATAATAACAACAGTATCATGTGAAATATCCAGAGTCTGAGGGAGAGAATACACCAACAGGGACATAAGTCTTTCTATAATGCCTTGACCACGAAGCATTATTACTAATAGGAGCGTCATCAACAGCACCACCGAGAACAGCCATCTGCCATCACATGCCTTAACGAGCACCTGTAAACTTAATAATCACCATCTGTAGCGTCGTTAGCACCACAGCCATCACCATAACCCACCACTAAATATCGACGTCTGCCAACCGGTGCAACCATCCTTAATAATGTAATTAACATCACCATCCACTAAACACGACATATGCAACCCTAACAACCACTATACTCCTTTATAACACTATAGCCTGGAGACCATTGATGACCACAAGGGGATAACAACCACCACAACCACCAGCAAAAAACGCTTCAACCAACCATCACCCCTACCACTAAACACACCCTATCACTACCAAGTACCACTAGCAGGAAAAAAATAGCCATCACTACTATCAACAGAAACATTAGCAAGGAAAGTCAAATATCAGCACCAGTAAAAGCCATGACAGCTACCATTAAACCTGACACCACATGACACTACACAAGTCACGAATAGCAGCAGCACCATAATGCAATCATTAAACTGAAGATTATAATCAGCCGATGGCGAGACTGACATTGTGAATATTTACAATACCGTATAACGTCATGATAACCCGTAAACGCACAACACTGCCCTCATCACACCAGCCAACAGCTCTTTAACACAAGTCGAAAGTAGCTCCTCAACACACCACACTGCAACCAACCTGTCAAAGAAGAAGAAAAAAACACACAAGGATGCACGACTTGAGGTGAATATTTACAACCCCGTAAAATGGTAAAATGAAGCAAGAGTACAATAGCCCCACCACCGCCCTCGCCACCAATTATGACATGCCACCTCAACTCACCTCCCCCCTTCAAGGACAGCAGTGGCAAGATTGTTTTTACAGCAATTGCACGATCGTTTATGCAACTTCCGTCATTATTTTAGGGTTGTGGTGTTTGTGTGTATGTGGGGGTGAATCAGGCGTTTATTGATGTGTACTGAAGAGGTATGTGTGTATGGTCGGTATGGTTGTTTGTGTGCACGTATTTATGCTTTCACACACACACACACACACACACACACACACACACACATACACACACATGCATGCACTCCACGCCATCATACCTTAAATTAGTCGTGGCTGGGAACCCTAGAGGAATAAATAGCACACACAGCAACAAGAACGCGAGTGAACCCTTGACATTGAACCCTCGCGTCCGTCCGGCCCTGACCTCACTGTGAACCCCTGCAACCACACGACACCCTCCTCAGCCCTGATTATCCTTAAAGTACCTCACAGAAACCTTGATTATCCATACAGTGCCTCACGGAAGCCTCGTTATCCGCGCAGTGCCCCACGGAAGCCTTGATTATCCGCACAGTGCCTCACGGAAGCCTCGTTATCCGCGCAGTGCCCCACGGAAGCCTTGATTATCCGCACAGTGCCTCACGGAAGTCACGATAATCCGCGCAGTGCCTCATCTAATCTTTGTTTAAGCATAGCTAAACCTTGATTAATCGCACAATGCCAACAGAAACCCTGACTGTCCGCACATGTCTCTTAGAAGTCTTCGTTACCGCTCTTGCCTCAGGGAATCCCTTGTTATTTGTAAAGCTAAATCAACCTCTAACCCTGCCCTGATGAGCAGCACAAGATCTTAGCAGAACTTTAGTTAATAAAATGTTATTTCAGCGAAATTCCGATTATCCGCACAAAACTAAAGCTAAGTCCGGCTTAGTCACAAAGAACCATGGTTATCTCGGCCAAACCCTCTTCACTGGTTATTACCTGAACAAAAACCTTAATTAACCTGGATTCATTGTACAATACTCTACCGTGACCCCATTCAATTGCTTAGAACCTAACAGTACACCGGCTATCCGCACAGATCCGTACATTGCCAGAATTAAATTCCTTTAAACCGTAACATAAATATAAGATAAATTCAGGTTAAATATACCTCTTCAGGTAGCAGATGACACCCAGGTATATTACACAGTAGAGCGTAATGACCGGATTTACAACAACTGTCCTCCTAAAACCTCAATTACCCTCACAAAAACCTCATAATTACACCATGAAACTCAGTGGAGTCATGATTAAACCGCAGACCAATCTGTTAAAAGTAATTCGACCTCACTAATTTTAATGCATCCAGCGAAATCCAAATGAACAGCGGCCTGTTAGTGAGGTCTCAGTAGCCACACAAATTAAAAGAAAACTTGATGAGATTATTTACGAAAAAAAATATTATCTTGGTATTTAAATGTATTTGTTTAGTGTGGAAACTTGAACCCAGTGAGCGCTGTTTCAAGACCCTGGCTGGTGAAGCGCTAAGCTACACTAATCCATCGCTATACAAGTTTTTACTCTAAGAAAGGATTTATTCAATAATATCTAAAAGTATTTGTCTAGTATCGAAACGAAGACCAAGCGAACAATATTTTAAGACCACGCTGTTGAAACATCCAAATAAACTTAAATAAAAATAAATAAATAAGAGATTCAGGGAGAGAAGTAATCCTGCAGTTGATGAGAATACCAGAAGACTTTGTACCCAGCAGATGTGTAATAACAGAACGTGAGAATTCGAGGTGTACAATTTTATTCGGTATGAGTGGGACTCTTGTATGCTGCCAGGGAGAGACAGGTGAGGAGGGTTGAGTGACAGCAGTTGAGTTTTAAAGAAAGTGAGACATGACCGGGTTTAAGCACTGTGGCATTTTTCACAGCTCGAGCGTTTGAGTGGAGAGTTGTATGCTTGTAGCTTGTGTCATTCTATTACTGAAAGCAAGAGACCGTAGGAGGAAAGTAAGTAGCGCTGTAACATTCAAGTAACTTCCTAACTGTACATACATACGCTAGAACACCTGCGTTACGTCCAAAGAGGCCTCGATACACCTGGGTAAAACCTTGCCTAATCGGACAATAACCATTAAGTCTTTCTATTATTCACACAACGACTGACAGGAAAAAAAAACAAGCATGGATGATCAAGAATTGGTCATAGATGCGTTAGAGTGGAACTGGTCGTACGCCTAGCAGCTTACATAATGAGATGGCTTATAAAAAAAATTCCCTTGTTTGGAATGTAACACTGTTGGTGAGTCAATGAGGAACTGTGGGCATTCTCACACTAAACACACACACACGAGCTAACGACATGATACCTCCCGTGCTTCTACGACACCTGATACATTTGACAGGAAAACACAGCAGATATACCCGATATAACTTACTTAGTATACCAACACATTGTCTGCTGTTACATCATATCTTACGTAGGAGAGCCCTGATATTTATTAAATCTACTGAGTAAAAAAATCCAATTTATATGATTTTTTATTCAGTATATCCACACTATATCATGCCTTATGTGTTACAGTAATTACACATTGTATCTTACGTAACCCTAGTAAATCACCTATATATAATCCCGTATGTAGTAAATCCACAATATTATCATACCTAGGGGATAAATCCACAGTATATTCTTCTTTATGTTGAAATCCATGAGAAGCGATTCCTTCCACAATAAATCCTCAGAATCAGGAAAAAGATAAATTCCCGTAACTGAGATTTCATTTTATGCATGTGAAAAAAATACGAAGCTAATCACGTTCAACAAAAGCTCACCAGTACGCAATCAAAATAATATTGCCCCCGTTCGCCCCCCTCGCACACCTGGCAAAAATGTGCACTCTTCCTACCTAAAAGAGAGAGAGAGAGAGAGAGTAGGTTCCAATTAGCCATGAAACATTCAGCTGACCTCAATTATTTTCACAACTTTCGGGAGAGCGACAATTATCGGAAAGTATCGCTCTGAATATTCTGTCCTCCATTAGTAATTTCGCCTCTTTATCATCCTGGGTCATTTAAATGGGTCAGTAAATGGACAGGGAGGGACACATTGACTTTTATCCAGTGGCCATTTTCGTCCATTAGATAATAACAGGATGGGGTGGAAGTGCCCCTCGTGAGTGTTTGGTATTAGGAGCAGCATTAAGAACTACCTTGTAACGACGGGATTAATTTTTAAGTTTTATAGCGTAAAGACATTCATGTTAGTTCATTGGTATGTTCTCGAAATGTTGAAGTCGTTTTAAGCAGCTGAAACGCTTTTTGTCATGGAGAATATGTGATGGAAATAATGATAATAACGATCGTAGTAATTGTCATGACGATATTAGTAGTTATGATGATAATAATAATGATAGTTATGAAAAAAATTTAACTAATGTAATATTCATAATTACAATTAGAAATATCTACAATTTTTGTTTGAATAATAATAATAATAATAATAATAATAATAATAATAATAATTATTATTATTATTATTATGGCGCTACTAATACTATTACTAGAAATAATATGGTCTTAAGAGAAAATAACTTCACAGTAAGTATAAATAAAATAAAATAAACTTCTCTCATGCGGGGGCCCGGTAGAGTGAGCGCTGCCACATGCTGGGGTATTTCACAACACTACCCTGGGTCACTCCGTACGAGAGTTGCATGACTGGGGCTGGACCGACGCCCATGCTTTAAACTGTGTTATTGACGTGAAGGAACTCGACCGAGAAATAAATTGTGTTGAAGGCAAAATAAAATATTGAAAACTTTTTAATTTTAGTTAAGTTTCGAGAAATAACATTGGAATTGTTCTTGTTTTTCGTTGATTTTATCAAGGTTATACATGAATAAAATTAGGGTGATTCCTCTCATATGGACACACACACACACACACACACACACACACACACACACACACACACACACACACACACACACACACACACCGTTCAAAAGGTCATGTGTTGTTCTTTCTTTTTTCTGTACCAAGCAACAGTACGCAGCCCTCACCCACACCTGACCTTGCTCTGTGTAATGCCAGTGCTCGCGGCTGTCAACTCTCGAAATTACGCCATTTACACCTCTTATCTCGCTATACTTGCGGCTCAAATTTACCTGCATCTTACACCTGGCCAGGAGGATCAAGGTGCGTTGGCCCGTGAGTGCCTTGTACATTAGGCTGATAATGGTATCTTCTCGCCATAAGGGGCAGACAATTGGCGACTTGTAAATCTTTAATGGGGAAGGGGTAAATATTACGCCTAATTTGCCTACGTAAAGGTTCTTGTATTAAGTCGTGTTAATAGCCCTGTGGATGATGGATCGATTTAATGTTTAGCTAAAGAATGTGTGTGTGAATGCTATTTTTGTTCATGATTCTAATAATAATGAGGATAAGAATGATAAAAACAATATTAATGAAAGTAATAGTAATGATAAGAATGATACCAGTGATAATGATAATGCAAATTATAATCTTACATACTTGAATAAAAACATTGGGTATTTATCCTTTTATATCGCCGACTACAATACATAAAGCAGTTTCAAACGAGTTTAAACTAAGTGAATATGATTTTTTGCGTGTGTGTGTGTGTGTGTGTGTATGTGTGTGTGTACAAGGAGACAATTACTCACCAGAGAGAATAAGATTTACTATTGTTCCCTACGCTAAGAGTGGTGGAGAGAACAGCCAAACACTGTATATTTTTTCCTCTTCGTCTGTGGTGGTGGTGAGTGAGGTGTGTATGATCTCGATAAAGAATGTGTATACCCATGAAAAATGTATTGGTTCATATACATACTATTCTAAGATTAAACACTAACTTACAAATATTTAACCCGCGCTTGTCTACAGAAACACACAAAAAAAACTCCCCCTCTCCCCACAGAAGTTTCCCCTCCTTCCTTCCCACACAAACTCTGCTCCATTCCCCACATAAACTCCCTCTCCTCTCATACAATATCCCACACCCCCACACAAACTCCTCACCCCCCCTTACATAAGCTCCCCCTCACAAAAGCTCCCCTTCCTTGCACAAGCCCCGTACATAAGCTCCCCCCATATATGCGCCTCCACATAAGCTCCCCCCACATAACCTCCCCCCCACATAACCTTCCCCCCTCATAAGCTCCCCCCACAAACTCCCGCCCACATAAGCTCCCCCGATATAAGCTCCTCCACCCCACACAACTTTTCACCACGTATGCTAACATTTCTCTCACCGCTCAAGAGATTGCCATTGGAATTTGCCTGCCAGAGGACCTGACCATTGTGTGGAGAACAATGACGCGATTATCGAGCCATTAATGATTGACTCCTGCTAATGATGGCCATTGTCCCCCATCGCCTCCTTCACATACTTAGGGAGAAATCTACATTGTAAGAACTGAATTTTTAGTCTAATCTTGACTCGACGGATTTCTTGAGCGAAAAATATGAATTGTTGTTGCGTCTCTATTTTTTTTTGTATTTATTTTTTATTTTTTTTTGTAGTTATTCATCAAGTTTTACTGTTTTATATTTGCGAAGGGATTTTTTTTTATGAATTTATTTATATTTGTATTCGTTTATTGTTTATATAGTCATTTGTATGATTTATTATTAACCTTTTTCCATTTCCTCCCTTGTTTATTTGTCATTTATTTTTATACTTATTTTTTACTTAGTTCACACATTTATTGTTGATTTATTATTTATGTATCAATTTATTTGCTTCCATGTTTACCTGCCATCATCATTTTCTATAATTATCTGGTAAGTTGGTCGCGACTCGACAATTTGGTAAAATCGCTTGAACGATTCACATTATTGACATGGCAAATTTGCATATACAGAATTCCTGCTGATTGCATCTTATTATTATGGCTTTGAAGGCAGTTAATCAGCGAAATTTCTTGTTACAGATCAAACTCCCAAAAGCCAAAAATATTATCACTTTATTCTTATCCTTTTTCCTCAATCTTCCCCTCTTCCTTTTCCTTCCCTTCTTCCTCTTCCTCAACCTTCCCCTCTTCTTCATTTTCATTTCCTAAATTCCTTTGTTTCGTCTTCAATGTCTCTTCCCCGCCTTTCTTCCAACCTTTCTTTGTCTTTCTTCTATCCATCATATTTTCCTTCCTTTCTCCTCCTTATTTTTATATTCCTGTTTTTCTTCCTCTTCCTCCTTTACTTACATTTCTCTACTTTATGTTCATCATCTTCTCCTTCTTCTTTCTCTTCTTATCCATCTTCCCCCCCCCCTCTTTCCTTCTCTCTTTTTTCCCTTTCCACCACATCACCTTCTCCCTCCTCCTTCTCCTCCCACCTCCCATCATCTCGTCCTCCTCTTATTCTCTCATTCCTCTAATATTCATAAACATCTCACTATTTCCTATACCTTAACAACTTGACTACAGTCACCCCCATTCCCCTGCCGAGTACAGCTAATTTGAACATTAAAATACCTTATCCTCTTGAGTGACCTTTTAGCCTCCTGAGTACTGTGTATTAGTTCAGATGGTGAGCTATCTTAATCCCTTGAGTACGATACTAACCACCCTGAGTTCAGTGAATTAGCTCTTTGGATATTGTATCGTAGTCCCTCTTGAGTACAATGATATAATATTTTGAGTACATACGCTTTATCCCTTGGAACTCGAGGACCTATACCTATTTGTAGTTCCTTGAATGTGATGACCTCAGTGTTACGGGTGAAGTCATCATACTCAAGGGACTTCTAGTATGTGGTCTCAGTTGCAAGTATTTTTCACGTAATGGTAATAACATGTCATCCAGTTTATATATGTTATCATTCTATTTTAACCTTCAATATCACATTGTATATACTGGACATTAGTTTAATTTAATAATTTGTTACGTCTGGATTTTTCGAAACTCTGAACAACCAAGTACAGAAAAAATATGATTTAGATTTGTATATGAAAAAAAGGGGCCTGTTACTGATATAATGTTATGATATTATTATTTTCTCCACGTGTAAAAAATATTATGAATGACAATGACTGAAGGGAGAGTACAATGTGTCTGTTTGCTCTTGATTACATCCTGCCTACAGTATGATGGGAATTACGTATATTAAAAAGTGCAGATCTATATTATTATTATTATTATTATTATTATTATTGTTAATATCATCATTATTAATATCATTATTATAGTTAAATTCTAGAATACTTGCTGCCATTGTAATTATCATTATTCCTATCACCTTAACAGCAAACAGTATATTCGTGTAATAGTGAGTCTTAAATTCTGGTACAGCCTCATTTCTCTGATAACTCAACATGAAAATCTAACACAAAGTATCAATGAACTCAGAGATATACTGCGCTTCGCTATTTTGATGGACGTGGAATAATGTTTACGGGAAATGTGTTTTGGGGACATGACAGTGATATACTGCTTAACGTAAATAAATATAACGAAATGCTAATAATTCATAGTTGAAATATTTACTCTATCTTGGGTACGAAAAGTAATATATTTAGGTATTTTTAGGGACTCGTCGCTGTAGAATTTTAGGTAATTCCTTAAAATCTATCCCAGGGATGTTTATTTAATGAGATGAGTTGAGGTGTTGTATTGGAGAAGGAAGAGACTGTGTTCCTGTTTGGTGGACGGGCCAGGAGATGTCAGTGTTGTCGGTAGATGGGTCTTTGTTGCCACAGGACGGGTTCAGATGACTGCATTGTTCTCTCTCTCTCTCTCACACACACATCCCTGAAAACTGTGACAAGTACATAAACAAGGAACACATTGACTAACGAATATAGTCAAGGTACTATTTATTTGAGCCCGTTTGCTAAGTTTAATTTCGATCCTGACCGGCAACCATGGATGTGACGGGACACAGGAACCGTCATAAGTCACTCTTCAGCGCTTCCTTATGTGTATGACCTGGGCGTAACAATGTTATAGTGATTCATTGTAATGGCTCTGGTGAGATAGTCATTTTGACGTTTTCTTTTCCAAACATTTATTTATATGATATCTCCTATACATCTGAGTAACTCTGGGTGATTTAAATCCGCCAAGTCCTAACGCACTGTCTCCCTGAGTTTGAGGTTTAATATTTGATCACGGGAATGTTTCAGAATTTAGGGCAATGTGTATATTCATTAAAAAAAATGATGCCAGTATATGATACGAACAAAGTTAGCAATTTCATAAACTAATAGTGAAGGCGCGAAGGAAAGGTCGAAAGTTCATACCGTGAGAGAGAAGTCATGCGTTATAGGGCGAAGGGAAAATATTGTTAGTTCACAGCTCTGGAAGGATGACCATATGTTCAGGTTATTTATTTGAAGGTACCGTGATAACGAGCTTGGCTTTCACCGGTGCGACACGGGTTCGATTCTAGTTTGGGCAGAAAATGAGAAGGATGATGTTATTCAGTGTGTGACCTTACCTAACATTTCATACTGTATACTTCTTCGACGGGAGAAGGATGCCAGTTGCTTGTTTGATAACCCCCTTTGTTCTTGATGAATTTTACTTCATTATCCAAAGGTATTACAGGAAGAAACCGTAGTGCCGGAAAGGAAGGGTTACAATGGATAACATCTGCTTTACGTCCAACCTGGGGATTAAACACAGTTCGCAGTAATGAGGAGGAAGCACGAAATAGCTGCTAGATCACATTATAGGATTGAACATATTGTATACTGTTTTCTCCGGTAACTGAACTTTCTTCCCTGTATTATTAACGGACCCAAGGAAGGAGGGTAACAGGTGTAGAAACTTTCGTCCAGGTTGTACCTAATTAACCCGATTCAAAAGAGAAATTAGGTGAAGGTACTTGAGCAGTTTTGCAAATTCACAAAAGTCGGAGGAGGTCATTAACTCACAAGAGCTTTGCCTGAACTTGCAACACTGCTTGACTTTATGGTATTTTAACACTGAAGACCAACTGAAGTATTATAACGCTGAATTATTATGATACAGTATTTTAACACTGGCGGACTCTTCATATAGTAAAACATAACAGTGGAGACTTACAGTATTACAACAGTAGAGGAGACACAGGTGTTACAGTGTTGTCGAAAATTCAGAGCACTGCATTGGTGTTTTAGGTTAATAGCACGACAGTAATTCTGTAAGTTAAGAGCACTAGAAGGATGTTTTTAGTTCAAAACGTTACGAGGGTGTATTAAACTCAGCACTGTAGGGATGTTTTAACTTCAAAACAATATGAGGGTCTTTGTATTCACAATAATATGGGGTGTCTTAACCTCAAAACACTAGGAATACGTTGTAAACTCAATAAAATGGAATTGTGTTGCAAGCTAAAAAAAAATGGGAAAATGTCTCGTAAGCTCAGAACACTGGAAAGGTGGGTATTTTGTAAGGCCAGCATACAGCAGGGGTGTCGTAAACTCAAAGCACGGGAAAGTTTCAATACTCGAGACCGTAAAATGCTGTAAGAATGAGGCTAATAAATTAATGACTATTCCGTGTCTAATAAAGATTAAGATTTACGAGTTTGACATGAGCAATAAAATCAGCAATATACGGGCTTCTCATGAGTCATAAAATCAGCGTCTATAGGGTGGCTCCAGGTGCCTTTGGTGCTGTGATAATGGCTGAGCAACATGGTGTAAGGGAACACCAAGGAACAGGAAGAACACAATTAGAGAGACATAAAGCACACGCGTAGTAGCCAGGGACAGCGATGTGTGTGCTGTGGATGGCGTCATTTATTGACGAATTCGTAATACTAGAGCCAATTATTACGTGGCATCTTGTTATTTGTTCCAAAACCGGAGTAACATATCAGTGTATCGTAAATGTTATTAGGATTTTTTGTGAGTGTATCTATGCATAAGTGGATGAGAGAATGTGTGTGAGTACATGGGTGCGTGTGTGTAGGTATGCATGTACGTGTGTCAGTAATGCGTGAGTGTATTTACGAGCGCGTCATCAAAGTAATACTTTTTCAAGAACCGGAAATGTTGCTAAATCGTATTAAGACATGAAATCGTCACTGAGATAATGGCAGCTGGTACCTGCGTGTACAACAGTGCACTAATAGGTTAATTACTCTTATTAGTCGGCGAGAAAAAAGTTACACACTTAATTCTAAATTCTCGTGACATTTACAATCTTTTCCTCTGTCATTTCCTCTTTATTTTAATCGTTTATTTGCATATATTTTTATGTATTTTACTCTGTTGATAATTTTCTTATTTGCTTCTATATGGTATTTTTACAGACTCACAAGAACAAACATTTTACTACAAATGTTCTCGAATTTTGGCTGACGTCAAAATTTTTTGTGGCTGTATCATTTTGAATTGTCATTGATTTACACTGTATCAATTAATGCCACACTGAATTATTTCCACAGTTCTGTAACACTTGTATTGAGAAGTTTTAGAAAAAAAAATAGTTTCGTTTTGAAATAGAATACAGAATCCAATGCCACATCAACACCTCTATCTTGATGTGAATAGTAAAGGCGAGAGAGTCAGCAGAGAGAACTTGTGATCCTTTAAGTATTTTCTGGTCTACAGTTTTAGGGGAGTACAACACCCGTATGAAGGAGAATGGGAACTTCAGGTTGTCCTACTCACTCAATACCGTAACTGGTGTATCTTCTCCACTCTTCCCACAGGCCGACAAACTTCGTCTCAAATTAATATTGTCTGGGTCTTCGTGCCGTCTATAAACTAACTCTTAACTTGGCTTCGACATCACTCGTCTTTCCAACCCAAATCTGTTCCCGAATAAGCATCGTGGTTCACTAGTTAATTTGCTTTATTTACTTCTAATATTGTTAAACTTTTGCCAGTTACCTTTACCGAATGGATTTTTTTTCTGTCTCGAAATTTGGACCTCAATTTTAAGCATTGTCTCAACATTGACCGCCATTAACTGACTTAATCAACATATTTTGAATAAGTAGTCCAGGCGATACGTCATTATATGTAAGGAAATTCAACATTTAAGTCTTGTTGTGTGTGTGTGTGTGTGTGCGTGACATTTTTGCGGGATGGTGGTGGTGGAGAGAGCCGGGGGACAGCCTGGGACACAAAGTCACAGCAGGCAAGTGACGGGCTTGGTGAGGCGGAACACGAGTGTAACAGTGCGGAATGTCCTTCACTAGCACGCGCGTCCTCCAGCACCCTGGTAGGTCCTCGCACAGCTTTCTATATTGCTCTTCCGTAGTGCGAGGTTATGGGTTCGATGCATTGTATTGACAAACCACATTCAGGCAATCTCTCAGTGCGTAGATTAAGTTAATTGTTATTATGATATCATAAATGTCTTTATGTACTCTATGGCGATAAGGTCAGTGAACAGATCTAGAAAAGACTAAATTAAGAACTTCTCTAGTATTTATCGGTGTTATAATTACGGTAAAATTCTTGCTTAACGAAAACTACATAAATCAATCATTAGCCTGAATACTTCCAGTACTGTATTGATATCATAAATGCTGACTAATTATCCGGACTGTATAAAAACAACTCCATGTTCACCTGTAATACATTCCTCCCTGAGGAGAGAAAAAGTATAGATAGGTAAATTTGCAGGTCTTTTAGGTATGAGTATCTCATACGGTGTTGGGAAGCTGAGCAAATATTCCCTCCTGTAGCCAAAAGGATTATTTTCTTCCAAGACGTTTTGACTCAGCATTGCCGATGGGTGCATTATGAATTCTTGTGTAGTATCTTCTTTTTTTCACCAGCCTCCATACCTTATGTTTGCTCGGGAACTTCAGTGTACCAGGAAGAGTAAGCCTTCATATGAGCCCCAGAGTTTTTTATTCTTGGTGGATAAATTTCTTTGATCTGTTGCAAAGGAAAACTTCATTTCCAATCAACATTCTTGGGCTGGACAAATTGGTAACTACGAGGTCAGCTCCCCCAGGTCGTCGTGAGGTGGAGCCAATGCGTGAGAGACCTGAATATTCATGCCATCGCGTTGCAAAATACACGATGTAATAATCCAAGGTAAATTGCGTCCCTCCCTTGACAATCGGGAAGAGTTTATTTTGGTATGTGGTGGAACAAGGTTAAGCGGAATTGTCATTACAGCGAGTCAACACATTCATCTGTGCGTTGTCACTTGTTCGTGAGTATGAGAGGATAGTTTAAGAGTATTCCCCCACTAATTTAAACATATTTATCAGCCTTAGAAGTAACTATTTTCTTTAGAATTTTTCAATGAACTTAGATTGTTTATGTGGAATAAACTGTTGGTTATGACATTAGAATGGGCGGAAATCCTGACTGTAATAGTAATATAGTAATATCGTGTGTGTGTGTGTGTGTGTGTGTGTGTGTGCGTGTGCGTGTGTGTGTGTGCGCGCAAAAGTTACCTGTGACAGACAGGCGAGATGAGATTATCTAGATATTTGTGAACAAGTTTTCGGATATGTGGTCATGAGTTTAAAGAGCTCTCTTGTCATTATTATGCACTACCTGCATTATAATAAGTTCGTAATAACTACACGCCGTGGCTTTGAACGGACGCAGAACAAATAATATTTCCTGGCCTTCCGGAAATTACCCTTATTACACATGTTGTTTTAACACATTCCTGGCACGTTAATTTTATATGCAGTTCACTGTATACAAATTGGTGGGACGGCGTAATAATCTAGACAATATCTGAGACAGCCATTGAATCTCAAGCAAAATAAAGTGTTTTGTTAAACAGCCGGGTTTTGCTATTCCACTCAATCTCCCGCTGCTGTACGGGTCGCACTCTCACACCTGCTACACCTTGTGGGTCCTTCACACCTAATGTGAATCCCCTTTACCTCCCGGATGTGTACAATTCTCTCTTTATTACGTATTAAAGTCGAAATATTACCTCCCACACTTGAGACATAACAAAGAGCTGCAGGGGATAAGGTAAGAATGTCTAAACAGAATTAAAAGTGAGCAGTGTTCATGATGGATATACACTCCTCCTGCAGATTGTCATTGCGTGTGAAATTATTCTACTTAGAGGAGTGCAAATGTGTAATTAAATTAAAACTACAAAGCATTAGTTTTTTGTTTGCCTTCTTACTGAGCTCATAAACTATAAAGAGAACGCGCCTTACATCCATACTCTCAGGTAACGACGCTAACTCAAGTAAGAGAGACACTCGATTTTCATTTTCTCTTGCTCCCCATGTCAGTTATTTTGACACCTCCCTCATCACGTCGGTGCCGCGAGAAATGGTTCCCCGTTCGAGGTATGAAAAATGGTCACCAGGCGCCTCACTCCTCGCCAAATGAAGAGTGTGATCAATGAAGCTCCTGGCAGTGATTAGGATGAAGCGACAACTTGGCTAACAGGATTTGGTGAACCCTGCTATCGGCTCTGCAGTGTACCCCTTCATCCAAGCGTCTTCTCTTGCAATTTACTGACAGGCGTGTTTTTCTCAAGCTATTGGTGCTGGCCGTTGGTGCAAGATGGTTATTGTATGAGGGATAAGGAAACTCACACACACAAACACACTCTCTCTCTCTCTCTTCTCTCTCTTTACATATCTATCTTTATCTATCTACCACGGATTTGTGCAACTATGATTAGTCAAAGGGTTTTAATTTTGTTTGATACCTTCAGAATGTTTCAGCAAGGCGAGACCACTAACCATGGGTCGTAGCTCCTGTAGTGAGTCCCCCTCAGGAGACGCCGGCCGATTAGCTCATACTGCCATGAAAGCATTAGATGTACAAGTACCTCCAGGGCCTTAAGCGTACGTACCTACCAACTCCATTAACGAACAAACAAGGTACTGTACCACCACCCAGCCAATCAAACAAGCCGTGTACCTGTTCCTATATGGCCGTGTCAACACAACTTCCAGGGAGTTTAAGCGCCTGTAATTAGAGTTAGGTTTCTCTCTCTCTCTCTCTCTCTCTCTCTCTCTCTCTCTCTCTCTCTCTCTCTCTCTCTCTCTCTCAACTCCCAAACTCGTTGGTTGAAAGCTGTGTCTACTTTCAGCAATGGGCGTTTGAAAGTTTGTGGATTTTTTTTGTTTTAAAACTCCTCCACTTTTATCCCCCGAACTTTGAGGGAGTTGGAGTGTGTACGTTGGACGCAGCACATCCAGCTAACTTTATGGACGCCATATTTCTTGTCTTCACCATTTCAATTCCGCACAGCAAAATAAATCTCATTTCAGTCATTCTATAATATTCTTTAATTTTTGTTATTCTTTTTCCTTGGTTTGGGATAATATGAACGTGTTTACAGCGCTACTTCGCTACTGAGAACCATCATATATATAACTTTGGTTAATAGAAGCATTTATACAGTGGTTCCTGGGGACTGAGGAATATATTACGTTGGTTAATTATATATATTTTTTTTACTGCGCTATACTTGGTGACTGATAACCATATATGATTGTAGCATTAGACGATAAATTTTCATCTTTTTGCATCTAGAAACAATATTTTCCCTTTGGTATATTTTCACTGTGGGTTCCGTAGATCTGGCTGTCACTTAAGGGTAATATGGATACAGCACACCGGTATTGCACTCTATGGCTTTAACTTTCTCAGCTGTAAAAGTTATTTGCTTATTCACAGCTGTGTCGACTAGGGATGCCCCGGGGTCGAATCAGCTACTCTTAGGACAGGATGTGAATTCTGTACCCACCCCATTTGTTTTCCTATAAACAAAAGCTATGAGAAATGTTTGCCCGTGGATGATATATTGCACATGAATAATTATGCAAGCTGCCTTTTTGAAGCGAACTATCATAATCGTATGACTGCAACACAAAACAGGATACTGAACGAATGACTATTGTTGCAACAGAAACTTATCATTGGGGTATCATAGCAAACAGCTTGATGTTGCACTCATCGGCATAACAAAGGCCCACAACAGCCCAGGCGTCACAAGGCTATGATTAAGGGCCCGGCTTTATCTGGTCATTGTTCGTGGTTTAAGAGAACTCACCATGTTGTTACACACACAAACCAACGACTTAATTGTATGTGTATCTGAGGAATTATTTCTAGAGAACGACGAAACCGGGTATTTGTTTTTCTTATTAGATATTACTAAAGAAAACTTCTTCAGAAAACTTAAGAATTATCGGGTATAGGAAAAGAAAACGTGATGATGGAGATCCAGGTCGGAGTAATTATGGTGTGTCCGTGAGAAATTCTTCAGCTAGGATCATAACGATGGGAAGATTGTGTCAGAATGGAGTAAAATATATGGGTAATATTAACTACTTGGTATCCAGGAACTAAAATAGCCGTCGTCACTATTATTTTACGTCATCAACATTTTTTTCCGTAATCATTGTGGTCATCATCCTCATTATCATTGCTTGTACTATCATCATCGTCATAATCATTAGTAATATATCCGTCAAGCCTCTTCATTATCATCATCGTTATCATTATTATCATTAGCTGCAATATAATCAATATAATCGCCATCAACACCATTAACATTGTCCATAAAATGTAACTTTAACCATTGCTCATTTTCTCTTCACTATCACTATAATCACCATCTTTATCCCCATCACCATCACCCTTCTCATCACCATCCATCAACCCAACACTCACATCCATCCCTCATTACCTTTCCCTATCACGGTTTCCACCAGCAGGGCGATGTGACAACCTCTTCCACCATTATTGTCACCACTTCCACCACCAACACTGCTACCACCAACACTGCCACCTCCAACACTGCCACCTCCAACACCACCACCTCCAACACTACCACCTCCAACACTACCACCTCCAACACCACCACCTCCAACACTACCACCTCCAACACTACCACCTCCAACATCACTATTACTATAATCACCACAATTATGACATTTACAGCTTTTATCATCTATCCCCCTTTTTATTGTTTTCCTTCGCTATCATCATCTACAACACCACCACCACCGTTACCACAACCATCATCACCATCGCTCTCATCATTCATCAACCTCGCCACTACCCTTTCTTCTTCACCCCTTTACCATCACCGTCTCTGTCTCTCGCTACTGCCAGAGAAGCAAACACCTGCCAGAACGGTTCCTCATAACTCACTCCTTCCCCCAAGAACTAATTGCTCCACCCAGAAAATGACGATTAAATTGGAAGTGATGAATTAGCTCTATGTCGTCCCCAGCAGCGGCGGCAGGAGGAGTAGGAGGCAGGTACTAGGTGCTTCCTCTGCTCGATGGCTGAGGGAGGCTCTCTTTTATTAATAACCATTCGGGGAAAAATCACATTGAGGAGAGACTGCCACCACTCTTATGATTTAGTTTAATGACAGTAACTTACATGAAGACAATAGTGTGTCGATGTTCACATTCATTCTATTATTTTTATTCATTAACGTATTCAATCATCGGTAAGTTCCATTTGGTATTTTCGTTTTATTTCTTATTTTGTATTAACTGAGCTAATAATAATAATGATAATAATAATTAAGAGTACAGTTGGTATCAAAACTATGTTCTTTTATGTAAGTTTCTCCCTCATCTTGGGTCAGTGCCATAGTTGGCGACCAGATGTCAACAATAAATAATTATAAAACTAATTACTGTTTGAAGAATGACATGTCATAAAAATAAAGACCTAGTGAACGCTACTTAAAATGTCTTGGCAGGAGAAACATTTATGTCAGAACAACAATTACCACAACGACCCTCTTAAGAGGGAGGCGTTCGGTGTTATTAATGAAGGTAAATTTGTTTACTTTCGTAATGGTTTAATTTTAGGAGAGAACAGACGCTTACAGGGAAGTTTACAGTAATGCTAGTGTTTCCATAGATAGATTGTTCTGCGGTTTATAGGGACACTTTTACCTATTTAAGCGACTTTCTCTTTATATCTGTCTATCCTTACGTCCCAATTAATCTATCCCTCTGTGTATCCCTTCATCACACACACACTAAATGAAATCTCTGATTAACAAATGTTATAAATCAGTTCCGAGTGCGACCGTGCGTGAGGCCAGAGCGGAATACTTTAGCAGGGCGTGGAGAGAGGGTGTGATGGCACTGTGGTTATCGCTGATTGCACCGTAAATCATCACTCACTCTATCCTTCATACACGCACCACCACTCGCTCAAAAACGTTATCTTTCCACCCACTGTAATTTCCTCCTCCCGACCGTCATCAGCTTGTCCTTCCCGTTATAAATTTCACTTAATTCAGATCCTATTTGTGTCGTATTTTTCCTATAACTTCCATAATCAGTAAACTTCCGCCCTATTATAACGAAGTCTATAACTAACTAAAAGAAAACAACGGATGGGGAAAGAAGACCTCAATAACTGACTGGAATATCTCACTAGAAAGAGCCAGTCCAATGCTCCAGTTAAGAAGCCTGCTGCTGCCTCCTTATTACAACCCTGACAGGTCTTCTCCCTCTATCTGCTGATGCACAAAACTTCCCATAAATCAGCCTCACGTAAAATGATTATGTAGACGACGTGACGTCCGTGATTGGATCTTCTTCAATCGACATTTTCCCATTACAAGACCGTGTTCTGAGTTACATGGAATACACATGACTCCTACCTTATCTCCCTTACTCGTAAATTTATGTCGGTGATGATAAGGAAAATCTTATTTTCTATAATCTAGTTTAGATTATTAAGACGTAGTTAATAATGTTTAATATTTTAATGAGGACGGCGGTAGAGCGGATACAGTAGTTCGATCCCTCAAGTTTACAACTTGAGGAAGTGAATGCGGTCGAGTGCAGCCTCCTTGTGTACCGAAGGCTTAGTATACAGTGTGCCCCATTACTGAGGACACACAAACCTCACCTAAGCTAATCATCTTCTTCCTCCCCTTGTTTTCCTTTTGTGATGAGGCATTTGTCACAGTCTGGTTACCCTCTCTGCCTGCTCCATGATCCTTCTCCATGTGGGTCGCTCCTCTGCCGCTGACACGTTAGAGGAAACTCTTTGTTATTCGATGTTCGTCAGCGTTTATCCGTTATCAGGGTCTTGTTGCCATGGGTCACGCCGGGTCTTGTGCTCTGTGAAGAACTCCTGCATCATAATTTTTGTTTCTTATGAGGACATACAAGACCAACCAACCAGACGTTAACCTAAACTAACCTAATCAACTCAACCTGGTGGTCATATAATATTTCTTAAGTATGTTAGGGTAAGTTTGGCCGATTCGTTTTGCCTGTTATTATTAGTAGTGGGGCAAAAAAAAATATATATTGTTGCGATTTTTTTCCCACCTAGCAATACTCTCCACTGGCTACAACAATGTCTTCCATCACCGGTAGTTTATTCCTCCCTCTCTTGTGGCCAAAGAAGGAAATTTAGGGATGGGGGAAGAATATAATTGGGTTTAGGGAGATCGATATTTTGAGGTGTGTTCAAGGGCAGCTTTATGCAAGTCTGAGCAAACTGTAATAAATGTCCAAAACTGTATTGTGCGTCGTCTGTTGAGGATGATTCAGTCTAACGACGTAGGAAGAAAGTAAATAAGAAACTTTAATGAGGTGATTCGTATTCAAAGGTTCCCGGCGTAACCTTGGTCTTATAATGTGGAAAATATCTTGTTGGTTGTTATTTTGTTCAGTTATTTGGAAATTGTAGCTCATTCCCAAAAGAGGCCCAAGTAGTTAACAAATCGGTGTTACACTAGTAGAAATATTTCCAGAGAGATTTGTTCTATACAATTTAGTGTAACAAACTAAAATTATAATGAAGGAGTTCGTCATAGAACACAAGGGCTGACGTGACCCAGGGTCGCCTGATTCAGATAACGGATGCACACTCACGTAAATTAAATAGCAGAGCTTCATTTGACGTGATAATGCAGCCGCAAATGCCTAAATCTTCACTCCTCCCATGCATTATTGCACCGAATGCATTCCTAGGTGAAGGGTTAAGCAGGTGCGGTCTCGTCAATCAATGTACTTCATGCACGATTACAGACTAGAGGTGAGGGGTAAGTAGGTGTGGTGTTGAGAGGGCGTGGTGTGGGAGTGCAGTGGTGGTGCTCGTCACAGTGGGAAGCCGCCCACAAACTTGCGTGACCCAGCCACAAGCACGTACGTGGAGAAGGTATTATGGCGTTACAGAAACACACGGTGATTGGGACGTGGTGTGAATACGGTAGTGTGTGTGTGCAGGGTAGAGTGCAAGAGATGAAGGTAGGGATAAAGATAGGTCATAAAGATAAACTGTGGTGGTAGAGGTTGGTGGTGGTGGCAGAAGTTGGTAGTAGTGTAAATCGTTAGCAGTGGTGTGAGAGGTTGGTAGTAGTGACAATGGTTGGTAATAGTGGCAATGGTTAGTAGTGGTGGCAGGGGTTGGTAGTGGTTTGAGGGGAAGGTGATTGTGTGGCGGGTAGGTGGTGGTGTCAGGAGTAAGTGGTGGTATCAGGGGTTGGTAGGTGTGTTAGGGGATGGTAGTGGTGACGGGTGGATGGTGTGACACAGGTAAAGGTGATAGACGTATAGGAAGATTCATAGTTCCTTAGACGGGTTCATGGGGTCTTGTGAGTCAGCCAGCAAGCAAGCAAGCGTGTGCAGGGTCTCCACATGAAACATTTACAACTTTGAATTTCTATAAACAGTAAATGAAAACGCATTTCAATGGGATTTTCTTTATTGAAAATAACATATCCTAGAGGTGTGTGTGTGTGTGTGTGTGTGTGTGTGTGTGTGTGTGTGTGTGTGTGTGTGTGTGTGTGTGTGTGTGTGTGTGTGTGTGTGTGTGTGTGTGTGTGTGTGTGTGTGTGTGTGTGTGTGTGTGTGTGTGTGTGTGTGTGTGTGTGTGTGTGTGTGTGTGTGTGTGTGTGTGTGTGTGTGTGTGTGTGTGTGTGTGTGTGTGTGTGTGTGTGTGTGTGTGTGTGTGTGTGTGTGTGTGTGTGTGTGTGTGTGTGTGTGTGTGTGTGTGTGTGTGTGTGTGTGTGTGTGTGTGTGTGTGTGTGTGTGTGTGTGTGTGTGTGTGTGTGTGTGTGTGTGTGTGTGTGTGTGTGTGTGTGTGTGTGTGTGTGTGTGTGTGTGTGTGTGTGTGTGTGTGTGTGTGTGTGTGTGTGTGTGTGTGTGTGTGTGTGTGTGTGTGTGTGTGTGTGTGTGTGTGTGTGTGTGTGTGTGTGTGTGTGTGTGTGTGTGTGTGTGTGTGTGTGTGTGTGTGTGTGTGTGTGTGTGTGTGTGTGTGTGTGTGTGTGTGTGTGTGTGTGTGTGTGTGTGTGTGTGTGTGTGTGTGTGTGTGTGTGTGTGTGTGTGTGTGTGTGTGTGTGTGTGTGTGTGTGTGTGTGTGTGTGTGTGTGTGTGTGTGTGTGTGTGTGTGTGTGTGTGTGTGTGTGTGTGTGTGTGTGTGTGTGTGTGTGTGTGTGTGTGTGTGTGTGTGTGTGTGTGTGTGTGTGTGTGTGTGTGTGTGTGTGTGTGTGTGTGTGTGTGTGTGTGTGTGTTATCCGAGGGAGGTACTGTTGGTGGTCAGTATTGAATAAATGTACAGGTTGATGTATTAATGCTGTGGCCGTGTCCTGGTTGTATTAAGCTGCTGTCATGTGGTAACTATAAAGTAGATATCGATACATTAGACGTTGTAATGTGGCGATGACGATGATTCTGGTAAATAAGATTTCCGCTACACTTATGGTGAAGAAAATAATCCATATAAAGTAAAAATATAATTCAAACTCTGCGTCCCAGCGTTGTGGCAAACACGTCGAGCTAAGAGCAGAGGAAGGCGCTTGTTCTTCCAGCCAAGAGAAAAAGAGAAAGCAAAAACGTAAGCACTGCGTTGTACCTGATGCTGGTAATAAGTTAATGGCTGGCTGTCTAAGGGTAATGTGTTATTCGTGGCCTGATGATGATGCATGATGAGCTTGATAGATTACGAGCGAGAATGAAGGCAGGTGGTGTGTGGGGGCGTCTGAAGGAATCCAGCTGGACGAAGAGAGGAGGATCTGTTGTGGTCGCTGAGAAGTGGTAGGTGACTCTGTGGTTGTCGTTGAGGAGTGGTAGGCGGCTTTAGTTTGGACGCAGAGGAGTTACATCATAGCTAGGATTATTTGGTTGGTGGGCAAAGGCTTAATTTTTTTGACAAATGGGAGTGATGAAAAAAAATCTCATGGTAAAAATAAACCTGAAGTATTAGTGGGCGAATTAATTGGTCTAGAGATAAAAGTGGAAAGCAAATCCCAATAAAGGAAGTAATAAACACAGTATCACGACAGCTGACAAAACTGAAGTAGTGTAGAAATTGGTTCCCCCAAAAACAAACGTTTGGTTTATAATACTCTCTGTTGTCAACTAACGCAGCATCGAGAACGTCACTGCAACCACTGTGGTTTGTCGTGAATAAGGCAGTGAGATTAATTGTGAATGACAGTCCGTCTGACACTACAACGTTTGTAACAAGGCACGATGAGCTAAATTTAGAACCACTAAAGGTCGGAGTTCGCTATTTGGCAGTAGAGATATTACAAAAATAAAAAAGATTAAAAGTAAATATTCCACGTTAGATAAACTCAATGGATATCAAATATACCAAACACTTGCGGCTGACTTAATGTTGATAAAATAATCAATGTGCTTTATAAAACTGCAAAAAAAAATATAATATATTATTTCCTCCGAAGATTCACAAGGGAGAGACCGACTGGTTTGGTAAAGGTCACTCACTCTCATTGGCTCAGTTCATCTCTACAGGTAACAGGTAACATTTAAAGTAAATATAGATGAATCATTTATCCAGATCCGAGAACTTTTAATCAATATTGCTGGGGAGGTTGACTTCGATTTTTTGGCCTTCAATTTATTGTTTTCTTGTACTTAATATTTTCCCCAAGACTACCTTGCAGTTAACACAGCCCGGTGTACAACGTGCAGCGGCTAGATTAAGTGTACAACGTACTGTACAACGGCTAGATTATTTTGCACCCTCATACTCATCCTGTGAGCGGTAGCGCAAAAAGGACTCCAGAGTAGAGGTCACAAAGGGTGTAATAACATATGGCATTGAATATTACAAAGTATGTCAGATTGCTTGTTTTGTTCTGTACATAGAGATTGACTTGTTCACAATTACGTGAGTACAGAGGTGATGCAATATACCTGGCCGCATTGTTATTCACATCAGCGTGAGAGGTATTCAAACACATTGTGTTTGAATACAGTGTGTTTAGTTCTATACATGGGAATTGATTTAACTACTAAGTGCAAAATGGTGGATACAATATTAATGTCAGATATTTTGTCGTAACATAGTTATAAAGTCCTGAGTTATCTCATACACAGTGTGCTTGGACCTGTCCATAAAAGGTTCTATCTTCTCGTAGTCAAGGAAGTAGTGTTGGAGTGTGTGGCCATGTGTCTGGCCACACACTTTATATTTAGTTTTGTTCACATCTGCTTGAGGGACACACTGCCAGAGGTACTTATATCCTAATTTTAGTCTACCGTTTACATCTTGTAATCTAGTGATTTTGTTACTTGCTCCATATCCATTTTTACTTGATACATCTCATCATGGCAAACAATGGACTGACTATTGCCCGTTTGTACTCGTTTGCTTGCCTCAAAAACTTAAACAATATCTTTCCTGGTTACAATCTAAAGGGTTCTTTTAGACAGACCTAGATTGTATTCAACAGGTCCTGAGCATCACGTGAGAATAGCAACACAGATCCCTCGTGTACAGCCAGCCAGCACTTGTCATGAATTAAAGAATAGTTGGGTCGCCTCCCTGTGTAGCTCAGGTAGCCTTTGGGGTGTAAGAGTGGAGGGCTGGTGTGTTGCTGGTTTGTTCACTATTGACAAACGTTCGGTAGATGACAGTCATCTAAAGAGGGACCGATTATGTAGTCCCTCGTCCAATTATTCATTCGTTGTGTTAGAAAGAAAACTAGAGGAAGCGAGGGAGGGGACTTAGTTTTACCGACAACACAAGATTCTGTAACTCCAAGAACATCGCCTCTGGAGGTATTTGATATTATGAATTCCAGTTATAGATTAGCGTATTCGTAGAGTTACATGACTATACTGTACATAGTAAAGAGGTCGGCGACGTTGTGACATTTCCATAGGACAAGATCAGGTCATCCTCCAAATGGTGATGTGGCCACTGACGTCATGCCTATAGATAATGTCACTTGAATTAGCTTTAAATATTCAAGACATCGAATTTCTCCGTATGTCAAGCTGTTCCCGGCGAGCGGCCATACAGAATTCCGAGGGAGGTGGTCACAAGGGTCTCTACGGTTTATTCATCAGCATCAAGACACACACACACACACACCGGCGGCCACACCTTCTGAGGTGGCGTTTTTTTTTTTTTTTTGGTCACAGACAACTTAAAATAATTTGATAGAGGGAGGCAGGCAGATGTAGATGGAGGAAGTGAAAGTATGAAAAAGAGCCCTCTACATGTCTAGTCTATCTTTAATATACAATAGTTGACTGTCATTTACCTTCAGCTCACTGTTCAGTTTCTTTTAACTTTCGTCATGTTGGTTCTCGTCGGAGATTATTCCTAATAAACTTATTTATATGATTTCATTTTAATGTTATGCAAATTTGTGTTTCCATACTGCCTTTGTGCGTGCGTGTGTTTGTGAGTATGTGCGGTGTTTCTGTTTCATGTGCGTGTCTCAGACTGTGAAAAGTACCTCAAGGTCAAGTAAACAATTGTAATGACTCTCACACCAGCGTCACGCACCTCTCATTGACGATGTGATTCGTTGTTGTCAAAATCATGATAGAGGTCAAGGTTATGCACGTCACGCGAGCGGTCGTGCGGCAGGAAGTGCATTTGCTTCTTGATGCGCTGCCGGCCATCATGCCGATGTTATCGTACGCTGCTGGAGGGTCACTGTCGGGATGAGTGAAGTGGGATGTATTTAGTCTAGTGGTTAAGTTGAAGTTTTTGTGAAAATTACGGACATCTTGATATTACCCAGACACTTTATACACAATGAAAGTGTGGCGTAAGACGACAATTTTCCGATAATCTGTTGCGAGATAAATTGTAGGGTTGCCATGGGAAACGGCTCACTGTATTCAGGAGACCACGAAGACTGTAACACAGATTATCTTCTCTCCATCTTCCTCTTGACGTTGACTGAATTAAGGCAGTTATTAACTTTTTGGGATGAAACGTTTATTTTCTGGTAATATTCACGCCCGTCACATAGACACTGATGCGTTTGTATACCAGGAATTAAATGTCTCACTGCGTTACAACTTTGGTAGATGATTACAGAAACTCACTCAATGGAATCTCTTTATGGTAAATATATAACTAATCCTCGTGATATGATGCTTGTGTGTAATATTAACAACATAATTGGGTTAATATGATGTTTTACAGAGACGATGATTGATATAATATACACAAAAATGTTTTCTTTGTTGTTGTGCTGTTGTAGGTGAGTCAGGGCGGGTCACCGGATATGGGAAAATTTTACAAACTGGCCCTCTTTAACAATTTACACCCAGGCTATTAGATAATTGTAGCATTGTTTCTCTTTAAACCCTCAACGGCAAAAATACCCTCAGTCATAAGATGTTATGTGAGTACTGACACGACTTAGAGTCCTCGAACATCCGGAAGTAACATTTTAAACCGTATATCATAATACCGATCACTCCCGCGTAACATTAAACACGTAACAATCTAACACAATCCGATTGTGGAAACAGAGAGCAATTATCCTACACGTCAGTTGCAATACATACCGCGGGAGGTTTGTTTTTTATAGTATTGCCAGCTCTGTCAACAACACACACGCCTAAATCTGCTTTGGTTGAATTACAAACCTATCGATGCCCAATTTCAGTATCATACAACCTGCTGCTGACAACATGAATGTGGTAATCGTTAAATTAGTTGAGGTATGAGAATCCTTGCGTGTTGACAAGACCGCCTAATGAGAGAGAGAGAGAGAGAGAGAGAGAGAGAGAGAGAGAGAGAGAGAGAGAGAGAGAGAGACTCTGTTAGTCATTCACCAAATTTAGTCAGAGTAGGGACGATGCTGTAGAGGATGTTGTAATCGATTTGTGCGTCAGGCAGTCAAGTCAATCAGTCAGTCATTCTAATCATAATCAACTCACTCACTCATTTTGTAACTTATTCAATAAATCATTCGATATAAACCGTAATAAATGCAATACACGCTTCATTAATATTGGCTCAGTGACCCTGATCGGCTTTAAGACATAAAGGTCAAAGGTTAGGGTTGAGAGAGCCAGCTTATTCAGCTCAATAACCCCGGCTAGCTTTAAGACATAAGTTCAGAGGTCAAGGCCGAGAGAGACAGCGTATTTGGTACATTGACCCTGCCCAGCTTTAAGAAGTAAGGTCAAAGGGCAAGAGAGTGATCGTATTATTTGTGTCAGGTTACTGTTACTTAATACGTAAAAGTTTGTCTATTTCTTCATCCAGACATTTGTTTTATTTTCAAAACTAAAAATCAATGGACAAATACCTAAACCTGTAATTTACTCCTCGTCTATAAGAAATAAGACTCCCAAAACGAAAATACTGAATCAAATTGAAATAGAAATAACAAGGTGTTTTTGTAATTATTTTTTTTTAGACAGGAGCGCGATATATGCCATTATAATTAATTGGTAACAGTATCCGATATGTGAGTTGATCTTAGCAAGCTGTTCACAAAGGAGTAGTAGCTGCATGCTATCCTGGCTGTCCGAATCATCTTCCTTTAATGGCGAACCTCGACAGGAAGTTGCCCAGACGGTTGGTTAATGGCGTATATCATGTTCGGCAATTGACCTCTTCATATAGAAATGTTTCTTTTATCTTCCATGGGAACCTAACTATCTTCAGCATCAACTGTAATACAATATGAGCTTTAACATCGTCCTTCAATGACTCAGTTATAAGACTAGCCTGCTGATTTTACATAAGAGGGGACATGTATCGTACCTGGTTGATGATGGTGTACCTGAGTTATATGTGTCAGTACCGTCACTGATTGACTGGCTACACGTATCACTTTTGACAGTCTTCAACTTAGAGCGCTCGTCACGTTAACAATGGCCTGAGGCACTGGTTATTAATTCCCTAAACCTTAGAGTCATATTTAGTGTTCTACATCATTTTCTGACCACCTCGCATCCTGTCTTTACGTCTTGTTAATATGAGTGACCTTCACAGACCATAGCAAACAACGCGGTACAATTTGTCTTGACTCAGCTCCACAAAACAAAACAAAAATAATAATAAAAATAAATAAAATAAAAAATATACAAATAATAAGTATCCCTGGAAGATCAAATGTTTTCCCAAATCCTCATGAAAAACAACAAGCAAATATGAAAAATGGCAGAGAGTCAGTGATAAAAACAGGAACACAAACGTACACGAGAAAAGGGAATGTCAGTAAACAAATGAACAGGGAGTCAGTCAAGCAACCAGTGATACAAACAAATAAAAAGTAGGAGAGGGCGACTCGCAAGGAGAACTATTAGTACAACAGCGTCCAGGAGCCTTTTAAGGTAATGACTTTTTTCCTTATTTCCATAATTGACTCCCAAAATATATGTTTGAGTTAGTGCTCGCACACTGATGCAAGTTGATACGCTAACTCATATGCAAATGGCAGGAGCTCCTGTCTGATATGGTGCGGAAGCAGAGGCACAAAAGACTTTTACCCGCTACGTGGAGATGGTCGTAAATGGATATGTTGTGTGCGTCTATTACAAACAGGAATTTGTAAACACTCACGAGTAGACACAGGCGGAGTCACGTGAGTACATTCATAGATGCACACACTCTTCCCAAAAAGTACACCCAGGCATGTAGCCACAGGGATTTACATACATACAAACTTTTATTCACACACAAACACATACTGTGTATACTCGTAGATAACACTACAAATACACATAATTATACATGAGCGCGTGATACAAATATGTATATACACAGGCCACCAAAAAATGCACACAAGCACATACACACAGGACCTCACACAAAGACTAACACAACATGGAACTCTAACATCGACCCCACCTGGAAAATCAGCAATTTCAAACTAGACTCTGACTTTCAACAAGCAGAGGCTGTCAGGGCGGTGTTTGTTCTGCAGTAAATGATGAGCCTTGGTTGAGCGCGGGGTGCAGACGTTACCTCTTGAGGCGAGTCCTGACATGGAGGGGGTTGGCTACCTCAGACGGCTGCAGGGACTAGAATATTGTTTTGGCATTGAGTATTGACCTCTGCTAACTCGACTTTCCCTTCAGGGCGTCTGAGTTAAATAGGTTTATTGTGGTGGTGGTGGTTGTTGATGATGATGATGTTGGTGGTAGTGGTGGTTGTTATTGTTGATTGTGGTGGAAGCATTGTTTTGGCTGTTGTTGTTGTTGGCGATGGTGGTTGTGCCTTTGTTGTTGTTGGTGGTTGGTGGTGGTGGTGACAGTAATAATAGATAATACAAAGTATTGTAAAACTCTTTTTTATAGCTGGGACATCAGCCATCACTTGAAATGTATGAATGCACGTATATATCAAATTGTACACGTATGTTTGTATGCTTGTAAATTTGCAGTCATGTATGACCAAACCATCTCAGATGATAATGAATCCAATTTCAACGGCACTCAGCTCCTTCACAGCCAAGTCCAAGGTGAAGCCAAGCAAAGTCAAAGTCAGAGCGAAAGGTTAAAGTGGCGTGGCTAAGTGAGCGCCGGCAGTACATGTTCAGTAACCAACACCATCACCATGTAATCACCACCAACAGTACATGGTAAGAACACATTACACATGATGTACACTGTAATCCCTGAGCTATTTTTCCCAGTACTGAATATTACTTCCGAGACTCTTAAGTACCGCCTGCAAAAAACTGGTTGGCCATCAAGAATTGTCGACGAACAGTTACCTCGTCAAGTAGACCCTCCTGCCACCACCTCCTCCTCCTCCTCCATGCATGACAGCTGCACCTGACACCACCTGTTCTCAGGGTATTATTATACTGTACTACCAGTAGTTACCCTCACTGACAGCATTTGGGCATGATTATCTGCTGATATTCTCTCATTATTTTCAACCTTAGTTCTTACTAGTTTTTGCTTCTCGCTGGCAGCTTGTCGTTAGTTCTCTCACGACACACACGTCCATGACCTATGCTTGGCTGAGATCATTCACACAATATCACATGTTACCGTTTCGTTAAACATAATAACCTAACCTAACCGACTCTAATCTGGTGATGACGTCACAGCTGTTGTGATGACGTCACATCAGTTGATGACGTTACAGAAGTTGATGACGTCACATCAGTTGGTGATGAAGTCACAGCTGTTGGCAATGACCTCACATCACATCATTGGTGATGACGCCACAGCTGTCGGTGATGGCGTCACAACAGTTGGTGATGACGTCAGCAGTTGGTGATGACGCCACAACTCGGAGTAGGGGAGTTGGGGAAGGAGAGGGATATGGCTCACCACAGATCACACCCTACCCACCGTCTCTACATTGGAAGGAGTCACCACTAACACACCTTCTCATCGTACACCATTTCATCACTCGACGCGACACCACCAGTACTACACCTCTTACCCAGATTCACTACAGTCTCGACCACAACGTTACACAGCCTCTAAAGTCCGCCAGGCCACACCATTGCCCATTTCATCGCCACAAATACGATGACTCCCAACACGGCAGTCAGTCTTTACCGGGTACGACCACCGCAACCCAACATTGCCTCTCCTCCTCCACCATCATCATCTGGTCCGTTGTTCGTGATTCACAGTGCCATAATGCCCCACCTACCACTGTCATTCTCCAAGTTATTGCCACTTCAAACCCTCCTACTTTTGCCGTGTTAATATTGCCGCTATTTTAACCAAGACCACACCATCATGTCGCGAAAAAAAATCCCACTGTATTGTTTATTAAGTGAAGTGTTGCACCGTAGTTGTGTTTGGTTTTGAGGCGAAGTTTGTTTTGCATATAAAGAGACAAGACATTTTACTGCACCATTTGAGTTTTCGTTTCTACGCTTATTTTCTTAAGCTTAATATTATTGTAAGTAAAAGGAGACAGCTGGGAGTAATAATAATAACGTATTGAAAATTTTGTCGCCCGTTTCACTTTATTCATTAATGATGGTTTGGATTATATTGAAGGGAATTTGATGATACTGTATTGTTGTGTTTTGACCATTGAGAAGGATTGAATTGTATTAAAGATGCTTTGATTATACTGTGCTGAAGAGGACTAGATTACTCACAAAAAGATTGGATTTTCTTTAGGATGTTTCCATTACATTTGATGCACTATTTCCTGAAGCTAGACTGTCACCTTTTTTATGATAAACATAACCCTATTACTTATAACTAGACGAATTTCAGGAGAAGCAGGTGTGTTTGCCATCATGCCACTTCCCCGACAGTGTAGCGTCATTGAAAAAGAAAAAAAATAACTTCTGCTACAAATTGTGATGAAACTTTATATATTTTATTTTTTTCTCAAAACTCTTGGGTAGGAAATAAAGGAGTGTATAAAGAAAACTTCCACTTACCACCATACAGCAGCTGGGAGGGGGAGGGAAGGGTGAGGTAAAGGAGTAGGACGAGGGGTAGGGTGAGGTGCAGGAGGAGGAAGAGGGGTACGGTGAGGTGCAGGAGTAGGAAGAGGGGTAGGGTAAGGTAAAGGAGTAGGAGGATGGGTAGGGTGAGGTGCAGGAGGAGGAGTAGGAGGGACAGGGTGAGGTGCAGGAGGAGGAGGAGTAGGAGGGACAGGGTGAGGTGCAGGAGGAGTAGGAGAGGCAGGGTGAGGTGCAAGAGTAGGAGTAGGAGGGGCTGGGGTGTATGTGTGAGAATCCCATTATAATAAAGTGGGAGCCGCAGTACTTCCCGGTGCCATAAATAGGTCCCTCGCCCCTGTGTTGCCCCCCCTCCTCCTCCTGACTGACCCATGTTCCACCTACATACTCCAACTTCACTCACTCACCCCCGCCTCACAACCCACACTCACTTGTCTTCACAACTCATATTCATTATTCACTCACGTGTCACGTCACTCACCAAACACAGTTACTCATTTATCCACTTATCCACCGCCACTAACTAACCCAACAACTCACCCACCCACCCTGCACTCCTCCTCCCACCCACCCTCCCTACTCGCGCCACTTAGACCCTGCCACCACTCCTCCCACCCACCCTCATTCACACACATACTTTACGATTATCGCCTGCTCTTGCTCTTGTTACTTAGACCCTGTTTCCATGGTAACAATGTAAGTACACTTTATATATGACACTTAATTATGCCCATAAGGTTAACGAGTTTCGTTTCGTGTGTTACCTGTGATCTGTAACCTCGATGACTCAAGAGGGTAATTAAATATTTCAGTTTATTTTTTGGAGGTGTTTTGGTAGTTCTAACTCTGTTGAAAATATCTACAGTGAACAAAATTAAGATTCATTTCGGTATAGGTATTGTGTGTAAAGACGGATATTGAAGAGGCGTTTACTACTATAATACCAGAGTGAAAAATAGTTGCCTTCTCTTCATTCCTCTTCTCCTTCTTCCCCCTAAATCCCATTCTCCCCCTCCTCAAACCTCTTCCTCCTTCTCTTTCCTCCCCTTCCTCCCCATTCATCCTTCTCCTCCCTCTCCCCTCCCTCTTCTTCCTTCTTCCTTCTCCTCCACCACGAGTGAACATTATATATAACTCATTTACACTGATTTTCTTTGGGTGTTAAAAACGTGGCCTGAGACCTGGTGTTGGGTGTCATTAAGTGCATTACCTTTTATGGCTACAGGAGTAATGTGATCGCATAAAACAACTTGGCTTTTGTTCTCAGGAATGAGTAAAAAGAAACAGGGTGGTGCAATAGCTGTTAGTCTAGTCTAGTTGATGTGGTTGAAGGCTGGGGAGGGGTAGGGGTGGGGGGGAGGTGGGAGGGTGGGGGGGGGGTGGATGAGGGGGGCTGATGGGGGTAAGGGTGGCCGATAAAAAAAGGGGGGGAGGTAGGGGTGGCTGAGTGGGGTATGGGGTAGGGGCGGTTGAGGGGGTAGTGGTGGCTAAGGGGATAGTGGTGGCTGAGGGGGCTAGGGGTGGCTGAGGGCGAATGAGAGTGATAGAGGAGGAACTCATGCGAAAAGGAAAAGCAGGAAATGTCAGTATGAGAAGAGGAAGCGGAGAAGAAACACGATAAGGGCAGTGAGGAGGAACATTCCGGTAAGGATACTGGATACTTGGGTTATGTCTCGGAGGGGGGGGGGGAGGAGGACTGAAAACTTCAAAAGGGAACGATAATAAAGTGTACAAAAGTAAAATAAATTGGATGAATGATTAACGATCACTATGAATGGTAGAGAAATATTGAGTAGATGATGGAAGATGAAGAAATACTGGCTTATAAGAACTTAAGAATGGAGGAAAATGCAGTCGGTTTATTCACCCATACAAGGCCATATTTGAAGCTTTCCAGTGATTTCGAGTTAATGATAATGTTTAGTAATTTGTTCCAATCATCCACAACTCTATTTAGAAACTAATGTTTACCTAATTCCCGCCTAAATCAATTAAAACCATCGTTACGTGTATAGTGTAAAGAAATGAAGTAGAGAAATAAATGAATGGAGTAAACTGAAAAAGGACTAATAACGGAAACCTTAAATATTAGATGAGAGACGAAAAGATAACAAGAGATGATCTCTCTCTCTCTCTCTCAGGGTCAGACGAGGGTGCACAAAAGATTAGTAGTTTCTTACATGTGCAAAGTGTATAAAGACCAGCACATCCGGTGACTGTAGCTTATGCTGATAGATAATTCCAAGTGAGTGAGGCGCTGTAAAAAATAAAAACGAAAAAAGTTGTAATTCCGCTTCACGAGGCAGAAAACCAGTTCTAACGCCCCCAAAAACCAAGCCGCGATGACATTACCCAACTAGACAAGAGATAATAAGCAATAAGACAAAGGTAAATGAAAGCCCCAAGCATTACTAGAGGCAATATCCTGCTCTCTGTCATGTTAGACCAGCAGGTTTTAGTCCAGTGATCTTTACTTCTTTTTTTTAACTCGTCTTCCCAGTTCCCACGCGAACTCCGACGCTTGTGCAGTACCCTCGGGTGAGGCCACGAGGTGAACACATTACTAGGGTTACCTCACCTCCGCTACCTACCACCACCTCTTTCCTCTTCCCTCCTTTACCGCTTTCTTCTTCTTTTTCTTCTACCAGTGCCTTCTTCTTCCTCTTCCTCGACCTTCCTACCTTTTTTTTGCCCTCACCTCCCTTCTTTACCCCCATCCTTCTTCCTCCTTTAGCTGAAATTCACCCTCCTCTATCCCAACTCCTGCCCCCACCACTGCCATCGCCTCCTCCCTCTACCACGTACACCTCCATCCTCCAGTACCCCGACCTCAACTACCCCCTCCCCCCGCTACTCCCACCCCAACTCTCTGCTGCCATTACCTGCCCACACGCCACCACTATCCCAAGTGCTTCTGCCACCATCACTGTCCACATCTACACTTTCCTCCATTATTACTGCTACTTGCACCCCTCACCCCTGCAACCCCCTACAACCCTCTGAACTCCCATGTTGGCCCCATCACCCCAACAGCCGCCACTCCTTCTAATGCACCACCTCAGTCTTACAACCAATACCCCCACTTGCATCATACCTTCACTGCCACCACCATCACTACCACTTGAGACTACATGCAGGTGATCCTCTGTTGTCACACACCACCACCACACCACCACCACCATCACCATCACCACCACCACCACCATCACCACCACAACTACCACCACCACCACCCATCATCACCTTACACCCTACATCATTATTATCCCATTAACACCCCCCTCACCACCACCTCTAATGCCACTTGCACCCTCAACCATTACACCTCTCCCTCTCCCAACAGAAGCTTTCATCACCATCACCTACACTTTCCACCATTACTCAACTACCATCACCACCACTACTCTTGAGTCCTTCCTTTCACCTCCACCATTTCCCCAACTTGTTCCTTCACCACTACCATTTCCTTTGGCACCACCCTCCTCCATCATTATTACCTCACTAGCACCCCTGACCAACTCCCTCCACTACCCCCCCCCTGACCACCCCCTGACCACTACCCCACCATACCTGCACCGACCTACAGCAACACCTTATCAACCGTGTATATAACTAACTACTGTAACCACTCGTTCATTCCACTACCACCATCGCTACTACCTCTACCACTATTATTATCAACATGACTAGTGCTACCAACCTCACCTGTCACAACAACACCTCGTTCACCTTCTCACACCACCACCCACTTCACTTACCCATTTCTCTCACCCATTTCCTCTCCACATCCCTCACCTTTCTCTCTTATTCTCCCTCTCACCATTTACCCTCTCTACCTCACTTATACCCCTCTTCCTCGCCCACTCTCCATTCTCACAACCACCAATTGGCTTCCCTCCCCATCTCTCACCCACTCCATTCCCTTCACCCAGTCACCCACTATTCATCCTCAACCACCCCCTTTCTCTCGGACCCTCCCTTCTTCCTCCCCCATCCCCATTTTCATTAACACTTCCCTCTCACTTACGCCCATTACTCTTCCCCCTCCACACCCTCATCTTCCCCCTCTACACCCTCACCTCCCCCCTCCACACCCTCACCTTCCCCCTCCACACCCTCACCTCCCCTCCACACCCTCCCACACCCCACCTCCCACACACCCTCACCTCCCTCCACACCCTCCACCTCCCCACACCCCTCCCCTCCCCCACCCTCACCCCCCTCCACACCCTCACCTCCACCCTCCACACCTCTCACCTCCCCACACCTCACCCCCTCCACACCCTCACCCCTCCTCCACACCCTAACCCTCCCCTCCACCATCAACAACCATCCCTTCTTCCCTCCCTCAACTTTGTACACCTGTTTTTACCCCAGTTCCCACGTTTACCTCTGCAAGACTCCGTCCCTCCTTTGGCCGAGACCCCAGTACGCGAACTGGTTAACATGGAAAGCACGCCCGGTAACGTATGATTACTAGGGAATGTTCTCAAGCTTGCTCGGTCCTGACGGTGGTCTTTCGTGATAGATGACGGAGGCTTCTGGCTCTTCTCCCTTAAGGCTCTGAGTCTGTCTGTCTGTCTGTAGTTTTGTTTTTCGTGTCTATAATTTCGTTTCTCTCACCTGGTCTGTGTTCTGTCGTTATCAATTTTATCTCCATCTACTTTTTATCCTCATAAGTTTTCATGTTCTTCTGCGCCCTCTACCTGACCTTCTGTGTGTCTTCTGATTCTTCATGGGCTTTTTTCTTCGTCTGTATCTCTGCCAAGGTGTTGTTTATCTTAATATTACTATTTATCTCCTATATTTTGCCGTTTTTTTATTATATTTATTTGTATTCCTTTTATTTTCCTACTCTTACCCTCTTATGTTTTTCTATTTTGTTTTTCTCCTTCCATTCTTCATTCTCTTCTGTCGATATTCTTCTTCTCTTTATTTTCTTTTTCATTTATTTCTTCTCCCTTTGTTTTTCCTTCTGTTCTTCTTCATTGCTCTGGCATACACAGTCGACAGTGGAGTAAATCAAACAACACCAAACAAATTAACGTATCACATTCCAATCAAGATTATGGTAGTCATTAAAGGGGGTAGCGAAGAGTGTGTTGGTGGTTGAGTGGATGCAGTCCTTGCCTTGTGTTCTAAGAGTCTTTAGTTCGAGCCCAGAGCATCCCAAAACCACTCGATTGTAAATGTGAAGGATATACAGCAGTGCCAACCATTCTTCCTCCTTGTGTACCGACGAAGGCTGAGTGTTTAGCGGGCTGTATCCGTACTGCCCGTTACGGACCTTGGGGGCCCTATGAAACCCACTTTCTCTCTCGTGGATTCAGAGCTGTAAAGATACTGATTTAGTAGTATTTTTGTAGTATTTAGGTGGACAGGAGATGTTCCAGTGTGTCATTGTACAGTAGACGTCACTGGTCTTTCGTCAACTATGAACCTTCAAGATGACCCATAAATATATGCAAAAAAAAAAAAAATACGTAAACAAAGGGAGACGTATCTGCATAACCAAAGCGAATTTTTATTTGGTTCAGAGAGTGTGTGTGTGTGTGTGTGTGTGTGTGTGTGTGTGTGTGTGTGTGTGTGTGTGTGTGTGTGTGTGTGTGTGTGTGTGTGTGTGTGTGTGTGTGTACTGACTAGATCTGTTATGTGCTCAAACCACAGAGAGAGAGAGAGAGAGAGAGACTCAGACTCTTCTGACCGGGTACTAATATATGTTTCCCACGACCCGGGTTGCCTGAAGAGGTTTTCGGGGGTGGAAGTACCGCTCTCCACCTCCTCAGGTTCCTGGAAGTGACCCGAGGCTCTGGTGAACCTGTTTGTGGCTGATCAGCTGATGGACAGAAAACAGCTGATAGACCACAGCTGTCACCACTGCAGGTTGTCGTTTGGGAACTTAGTGTTGTCTGGCAGGGAGATGCTTGGAGGAATCGCTCAGGGTGTTAGATTTGTAGATACTTGAATTTCTGTAAAATTCTGAGAGGTTTTTTTTTCGTTAATTTTACCTCCTCATTGCCTGAAGAAAGTGGGGGTTCTGGTGAACCTGTTTGTGGCTGATCAGCTGATGGACAGAAAACAGCTGATAGACCACAGCTGTCACCACTGCAGGTTGTCGTTTGGGAACTTAGTGTTGTCTGGCAGGGAGATGCTTGGAGGAATCGCTCAGGGTGTTAGATTTGTAGATACTTGAATTTCTGTAAAATTCTGAGAGGTTTTTTTTTCGTTAATTTTACTGTTTATTGTTATTATTATTATTATTATTATTATTATTATTATTATTATTATTATTATTATTATTATTATTATTATTATTAGTATTAGTATTAGTATTATTATTATTATTATTATTATTATTATTATTATTATTATTATTATTATTATTATTATTAAAATGAGATAAAGCAGAGAATACCAATGACCTTAAAACAAGAGGATGGGGGTTAAATTTTGCAAATAAACCTAAATTAGCGGCAAATATCTGGGTAAACGAAAGACATAAGGATAGATTAAAAAAATCAACAGCAATAAAGCGAAATCAAAACTACAAAGATGGCTACTAAACGTAAACAATGACTCGATAAAACCAGAAAAAGAATTTGTACATAAATATAATAAGAAACAAATGGAGATATGTACATAAACAAACAGTCATAAACTCTAGATTAACAAACAAATTATTATCGTAAAAGCAAACAGCAATGAAAACCGAGGCTTTTGTTTAACAGCCAGACAAACACAAAATAAAAGAAAAATGGCAAGCGTCTATAAGCAACGTTGAGACGTGAATGTAATGCAGCATAATAACAGTGGAAGTAATCCACCATGTATTAATGTTTAATTTGACTCAGAAGGGGAGCTCACTCAAGACTACGTGTGTGTTATGTGTGTGTGTGTGTGTGTTATGTGTGTTATGTGTGTGTGTGTGTGTGTGTGTGTGTGTGTGTGTGCGTGTGTGCGTGAGTGTATGAGTATGTGAAGATATTTTTAAAACCTTTGATTAATATAGTTAATGTATGGAATAACGATATAATACTCGAAAAATCATTATTGAAGTAATATTTAAGAATGCGCTCATTAGTTAAATATATAACAATTAAAGGTTATTACTAATTCCTTTTATGTGTTTCTCGTCAATAACAAGTAAATGGAGACTTAGGCCGCCTTTAATGAGGTATTAGACAAGAGCATCATAGTACTGTATCTAATTAGCTCCAATAACTAACTAAACTCCAGCCGTCAAAAGCCCTACCTTCATTAACTTTACTTCCGTGGTTAAAGTTCTTTTCTTGACTTGTGGTTGATGTTTACAGTGAAAATTTCATGGGTGTCAGTTAGTTTTGTTGGTGTTCGCTGTTTTAATGTTTACGTCCTGTCTATTTCCTTCTCCATCGCTCACAGCTTTCCTGAACCGAGGCTCCAGTTCACGATTTTCTCCCCCCGTTTCTTTTTTCATCGCCTCGTATTATTGACTGTGTAATAGCTTGAGTTAGTTCTTTGTAACCAGTGCTAGTTAGTACCTAGTAATACCTTCACTGTACGTCTTATTTGACCTTTGATCTTGGTAGATGGAAAGTGTGTTGGGTCAGAACGTAATGTTATTTATATGAGCATTATTATATTTTTTCTTAGTGTTGGGAGGTGTAGATTACCACTTGGCCCTGACTTTGACATAGGATATCTCTTGAATGAGGAGGTCAGAAGTCAATTTCCCTCATTTCTGAGTCATTTCCTCGACGAGTTTTTGCTAGGACAGATACTGTGAACTTTGACTCGGGATATTTGTCGGCGTCTGGCTGAGTCGTGGATAAATATGGTCACTTAGTTTGAGCTCCTCATGCTATAAGGGACTTTGAGATTAAGGAAAGCCAATAAAGCTTTTAGAATTTTTCACAAACTACGGATGATCACCACTTCTAGAGAGGTAAAACGAATAAATATTCTGCGGGGCGCCACAACAGGTGGAGGAAACTGAAGGATAAGATGTACAAAAATAGAGCAGTTATTATAAATTAGAATTATAAATACATTAAGATACAACTTAAACTCTTAACAGGGTAATGTCACTTGAAGCACCTGAAGGTGACTTTTTGCACCTCACTTGTGTTTTAAAAAAATTGTTTGTTGTAAGATAAGAAGATCCATTAAGTGTTGAGTAATAGACCTTGACAGTTGAAACTAGTCCCTAAAGAAAGAACACAAAACCACAAAGGTTATTTTTTTAATTAAAAATAGATAATGAACCCTTATAAAAGAGCTGCCTTTTATTAAATTCATAAAATAAATTACTCCACAATAGCACTCTGATGTCCCCAATGATAAAACTTTGATGATATGCAAAGTAGTGTGCGGCGTTAACAAAGTCTGGTGATTAATTGTTTTCATTGGATTTCTATAATCCTTATTTGGTATTCCACGAGTACTGATTAAATTAGAGCACAAAAAAAACCCCGAGAGAGATTACTATGCAGCACGGTAGTAAAGCCTCGTTTAACAAAATTTTATGTTGACAAAATGAAAATACTTTGTTTTTATATTTCTGTGTTGTTTTTTAAGTGTATTATAGACTAACAATAATGGCAAATTTATAACGCGGCGTAATTAAATTGTAATGTGTGTAATGCTAGATGAACCTGAATACCAAAAACAGAATATTGCAAGTCTTTCTCTCCCCACTCATGCACCTCTTCCCAGTCATGTCCTCTTCCCACTCAAGCCCTCTTCCCACTCACACCCTCTGCCTACTCACACCCTCTCCCCACTTACATCCTCTCCCCACTCACACCCTCTCCCCACTCACCCTCTCCCCCACTCCCACCCCTCTCCCCACCACCTCTCACTCCACCTCTCCCTCTCACACCTCTCTCCCCTCACCCTTTCCCATTCACCCTCTCCGCCTCTTGCCATTCACCCTCTCCCCATTTACCCTCTCCCCTTACCTCCCCACTCCACCCTCTCCCCACCACCCTCTCATTCCCTTCCCCACTCACCCTCTTGCCATTTCACCCTCTCCCCATTCCACCCTCTCCCCATTCACACCCCTCTCCCCAGTCACACCCTCTCGCCATTCACACCCTCTCGCATTTCACACCCCCTCGTCATTCCCTCTCCCCATTCACACCCTCTCCCCACTCACACACTCTCGCCATTCACACCCTCTCGCCACTCACACCCTCTCCCTATTCACACCCTCTCCCCATTCACATCCTCCTCACTAATAGACTCTGTTCTTCCCACTCATATATATCTTCAAATCATGTACATCGATCTCCCCACTCATATACACATCTCTCTCCCCATTTACATCCGCCCTTCAAGTAACACACATTTCTCTCCCCATTCTTAAACCATCTCCTCTCCACTCTCATACACAATGCTTAATACAAATAGAATAACAAAAAAAATACACCAATGAATTCCTGTTCTATACTGGAGTAGCAGTCAGGCAGATTAATGGAGAAAAAGGCTATGGAAATGGTAGATTATTGTGTACTTATTGGAGAGAGAGAGAGAGAGAGAGAGAGAGAGAGAGAGAGAGAGAGAGAGAGAGAGAGAGAGAGAGAGAGAGTTCCTTTAGTAATTCAAATCTCATATTATCTAATAAGGTATAAAAATTTGCATGAATAAACCCAAAACTTTCTCTAAAAATTTGACACTTCGCTATAGTTGTATTAGTGAGACACAGTTGATAATATTTATAGTAAACCAATATTCCCCTTCCAAAAGCTGACGAAAAAGTAATTACAGGAGAATATCAATCATTCTGAGACGAAGATCTGATAAAAAAATAATAATACACAGATGGAGAATGTTTGGAGGGACGAACACGATGGTGAATCAAAGCCGATCATTGTGAGGTGTGGTGGTGGTCGTAGTGGTGGTGGTGTAGATAGTGATTGGTGGTGGTCCAGGTGGTGGTGGTGGTCTAGGTTGTGATGATGGTGCTCCAGATGGTGGTGGTTGGACTATTATAAATAATTCTCTCCCTTTCTCTGTCTGTTTCTGTTTTCCGTTTGTGTCTGTACTCCTCATGCCATAGTCTGATGCACTTCAAATCACTAAAGTTTTAATTCTTCACATTTTCTCTCTTATTTTTTCTCCAAGAGTGTCGTCATGGGTGGTAGAGGCTAAGGATGCCCTGATCCCTCGAGTCCTTTCCTGGCGAGAACTGCATCAATCTCCTCCCTGTAATAATCCCTTCAATTGGGCTTGTAAAAAAAAAAAAAAAATCTGGAGTGAGGCAGAAATTATTTATCGTCGGCAATTTGAGAAATCATACAGGAATTAGTTAGTAGAATTGATGGTAAAAAATCATAAATTAAAATTTTCTCACAATCATATAATATGACGATTCTAATTTACTGTTTTTAAATATATATTTTTTGAATTTATTTCTGAGCTCGCCATGTCATTATGTGCTTGGTTTTTATTTCATTTCTTTGACTGACGAATTGAGTCACAATATTTGTCGATTCTTGAGGAATAATGGCATCTGAAACCTCGGGAATTTTATTTGATCATAAAAGGTAAAAAGGAAGTGACAGAGATCATTTTACTCCGGGGAGGAGGGAGGGAAGACTGTCAGTTTGTCCGGGAGTTGACAGTCACCGTGTCCTGGGACTGTGCGAGTCAGTATTTATGGAGAATGTCAGTCAGTGTGTCTTGAGACAACCAGTCTGTGTATCCTGACACTCCGCCAAGTAGTCCACAGACTGTCATTTAGCATATCCTGAAATTGCAAGTCATCGTATCTTGACTGTCAGTCAGGGTATCCTAAGACTGTCAATCAACTTGTCCTGAGATTGTCAGTCAGTTTGTCCCGGGATCGTAAGCATGTTAGAAATAAGGTGCAGCTAACTTGTGTTAAGAAAGAAACACAACTATCATGGCGAGTCAATCATTAGTTTCCTTGTGGCCAGTGGCTTATTTACGAGACGTCAGTGACTGACACTATCAACAGCCCTGACGACTTTTTTCCTCCAGCAAGTATAATCTCGGTGTACGATGACACGTTAATAGCAGGGCATTACGGGTAAAAATAGTAACCCAATGCAGCTAATGCGGACTAGACCTCGCCCGCCTGCACCAAGCTCAATATTTTCTTTACTGTCCCAGGTTTTTATCTTAATGTTATATTCTTTCACCAATACAGACCAGTATGCCCTCTTTGTGAGTTACTGACTTGACTGTCCCTGTTTCGCCTGAGTAAGTTCTAGGTATTGTCGGGCGGAGATCCAGCTTCTCGTTGAGGTAGCTGTGTCTAGTTTTGGTTACAAATTGAAACATTTAGTATAAATTATATTGCATTTCTTGATGTTTATCATCGTTAACATTAAGCCATAACTCTTATAATGATTGATGTTAAAAAGAAAATCATGAACAATGCCAAGAGAATATTGTAACTAATTTCCTTGTCCAGATTGATGTTTTGTTGCTATTGGGAATTAACTGTTTTAATATGTAAAAACGCCTTGTAGGCAATATATGCTTCTATATTATCACCTGCACGGACGAACGCAAGGGCGTGAACACACACACACACACACACACACACTCTCTCTCTCTCTCTCTCTCTCTCTCTCTCTCTCTCTCTCTCTCTAGTTGTCAGGTAGTAACAAAACTCGCCCGACGGCAAGAGGAGAAAATAATGGAAGTTTTCATCCTGCAGATTTTTAATGTTTCTGAAATAAGGCCATTTTTCATTCCTGTTGAGCTGCAGCGAGAAAAAATATTCTAATTTTCCCAAATGAGCTCATAATCCAAAAATTCTTTCGATTTTTCACCTAAATAGTGACGTATTCTAATATTCTGAAGAAAAACAAATTATATATTATACAAAAATAACAGATATACTTACCGTGGAAATAAAAGTTAAATGTAGTAGACTTTGACCAGAAAATTCATAATATAGATATGCTCTTCATATTTATCCCATTGCTAAAAAAATAATAACATTGCTTCCGGCATCTATAATTAGTATTCAGATTGAAACAAATTTGTTCAGATACAACACGTGGCTCGGCATTAAAATTATTAAACAATGATGTTGTGTATTATGTCATGGGAGTATCGTTTTAACAGCACCAGCTCCACCCAACAGAGTCTGCTGATACGAGTTTCTTTTTTTTTATATCAAAGCTATTGGTGCGTTCATGTGCGAATTTGTAATTAAGTGTCAGAAACATGTGACAGCCCTAAATAAAAATTACACATGTCCGTGATTACGTGTAGAGGCGGCGTTCTGTGGTGCGAAAGGGGAATTTTCATAACAATAAAAGTTTGGGTAATAGTTTTCAGGCTTCAGTGTGATATAGAAGCACTGCATGTATGATAAAAAAATATAAATACGTTAATTTAATTTTATAACTGAAGCCAGTGGGCATGTAATATTGTATCACTGTCGATTATTATTGGTTGAACTGTGATCAAAACATTATCAAAATTTACGTTGTTAAAAAGACGTTGTTTTGTAATGCTGATTGAACGGCGTAGTTTATATTAAATATATTTGATAATATTCGTGTTCATTGTCTCTTAAGAGTTCGCAGGTAACTTTATTCAACGAAGTTTGCCCGTTGTGGCTCTGTTGTGTACTAATATGAAAGAAGTTTTTATCTTTACTGGAGGGACAAACAGGGACAACAGAGGGAGAAAAAATAAGAAATATAAATAGATAAATACATTGAAAAAATAAGTAAATAGGGGAGAAACACAAGAAAGGGGATGCCAAAGAAACTAAATAAAAATGTGAAAATTACAGTAAATACCTAGAAAGGGAAAAGAGAAAGAAATGAAAAATTAAACACAAAATAGCGATAAAAAATATAGAGTTAAAAACATGCTGTTAGGCCAAGAAGGAGAACCACGCCCGACACGTCACCAGGAACGAGGCTCGGAGCAACAGTAACTTAGCAGGAAAACGCGTGACAAATGTCAGACGCGAGACAAATCAGAATGACTGTTGCGACATTCACCCAGATCGCTGGTGGTCAACAAAAACACCATCTTTTGTCCTCAACATTTTAAGCAGTGATTGTCTCGTGAGATTCCAGCGAACGTTTCAATCGCTGACGTGGGTTGGTGTAGACAAAGTCTCTCTCTCTCTCTCTCTCTCTCTCTCTCTCTCTCTCTCTCTCTCTCTCTCTCTCTCTCTCTCTCTCTCTCTCTCTCTCTCTCTCTCTCTGTCTCTGTCTCTCTCTCTCTCTCTCTCTCTCTCTCTCTCTCTCTCTCTCTCTCTCTCTCTCTCTCTCTCTCTCTGTCTCTCTCTCTCTCTCTCTCTCTCTCTCTCTCTCTCTCTCTCTCTCTCTCTCTCTCTCTCTCTCTCTCTCTCTCTCTCTCTCTCTCTCTCTCTCTCTGTGAACGTTTTGCACAAGTAGGTTAGTAAAGGTTAGTGATAAGTTAGGTAAAGTTAATGTTAGTTAAGTACGTGGTAGGTTAGGTTAATGTTAGGTTAGATTAATGTGCTAGTTAGTTAGTGTTAGGTTAATGATGAATAGAGTGGTTATATCCTTGCTAGCATTTGATCGAATAGGTTAGATTCTAGTGTTATGTTAGTATTTGGTTAGCTTGTGATATTGCTATTTTCTTTCATTGTAAAAAAAAAACCTTCTTTTATGAAATATATCTCCTGAGTTTAGCCATATAAAGACTCATGTATTATCTATTTGTTCATTAGTTGGACAAAATGCAGCTTGTTTGGTGATTCTAGTGTATTTCAGAAGGTAATATAACCTCTCCCTGCTACGTTGTTTTCCGCATGTCCAGATAAGAGAGCACTTTAAAAGATAACGCGTTGAGTACTATGATTCAACCCCTTGAGTACAATATAATCGTACTCAAAGGAATAAGTCAACGTACTGAAATGGTTAAAACAACTTACTCAAGATATTAAGTCATTAAGTTATCGTAACTAAAGATAGGGAATAGGAACAAGAAGAAAAAAAAATCATAAAAGTTACAATAATAATAATAATAATAATAATAATAATAATAGAAACAACAATGATGGAGACACTGTGTTCCACCCCCAACCAACCCCATGACCTTCGATCTAAGGCGAGACAACAACAACAACAACAAAAAATAACAACAATGTGACCTGGTTTCCCACTGTAACTAGCCCTGACATCACTTCTCTGAATACCTGATGGGGAAAACAATACCTTGAGGAATAACTCGTTGTGTCTTGAGGACCGTGACGTAATGCTCTCGCCCTCACACGCCCTCATACACTAGCTCTCGTTCTCACCTGCTGATGTATGTTAAAGGTCAGCTGGAATAGGGAATTTGCACTTACCACACACGACCCACACATCCACACACGACCCACACTTCCACACACGACCCCACACTTCCACACACGACCCACACCACACACTACCCACACCTCCACACACGACCCACACCTCCACACACACACGACCCATACCTCCACACACTACCCACACCTCCACACACTACCCTCCTCCACACACGACCCACACCTCCACACACGACCCACACCTCCACACACTACCCACACCTCCACACACGACCCACACTTTCCTCCACAACCCAACGTCGTGCTCTACACATTTTGATAAGCTTAACAAGACAGAGAGAATGAATGTTTAAAATGCAAAGTTGGTTGTAATCTGTAGCTCAATCTTAATCAAATTACCCAAGAGAAGCGAGTAACGTAAAATTGTGTTTCTCTTCTGAAAAAAAAGGAAAAAAAAATGTGTAGTAGAAAATTTAAATATTAAAATATTTGCCTAACCCTTGGTGACGTATCATTATTTTTTTTCTTTTTCATAAGGATGGAAATAATTTTTATCGTGAATTATTTTTATTCTTTTTTTTTTAATTCTTACTGAGAGAGAGAGAGAGAGAGAGAGAGTGTTACAAATATTTTCTTTCGCCTCTTTATTAATTAGATATACAAGTATAACGTTTTATATGTGATGCACTTAAGAAATATACATAAAAAGTATGTATATAGTAGAATACAGTAAACTTGGGTAAAATAAACTATTGTCACCTTGGTCCAATCCGGTACAATTCCTCCACTGATTCGTCTCATTATTAAAACCTACGGGCACAGCATAATTGGATTTTTAAATATTCTAAATACCTTTAATTATTTCAAAGGTCATTAAAACTTATTATTCGAATTTTTATATAGTGAAATGAGTTCTTTAAGCAGCATGTAAAGTAGTACCTTTGTATGGAAATTAAACAAACTCCATGGTTTAACCCCAAGTGCCGAAACGCAAGGTTAAATAATTAAGTCGAGCATTTTTTTGACGCCAAACGATTTTTTTTTGGAAAGTGAAAACTAGCGTGTTTATACAGTACAGTTAGTCTATAGTTTTAAGAAAATATATATAAAGGTAATTTTAAACCTACGGGCACCGCGTAGTTGACTTTTTAAATATTTGATATCTCTTTAATTATTTCAAAGGTCATTAATTAACACTAATGAGGCTACTCGAATTTTTAGATTGTGAACCCAGATCCTTAATCAACAACCCAAACCTCCACACACAACCCACACCTGTATACACGACCCACACATCCACACACGACCCACACCTCCACACACGACCCACACCTCCACACACGACCCACACCTCCACACACGACCCACACCTCCACACACGACCCACACCTCCACACACACCCACACCTCTCCTCCCCACGTGAGGTATCAAGTCTTCAACCTTTGGAAAGATCCCACTGAAAAATGCATCGCCTCATCAAGGTTGGGCTGTGTCACGCGATCATTTAACATTACATAAATGTCACTCCTCCCGCCGGGCGCCGTATGTCTCCCAGGGTGATGGAGGAGGAACCCAACTGTGCTGCCTCTTGGGGAAAAATTTATAACAGGGAAAATATTAGGAAAATCATAACACATAATAGATGATATAAACCAAGTAAATTACAGTATACTATGTGTGTGTGTGTGTGTGTGTGAGAGGTGGAGAGGAAAAGTTAAAGATTATTGACTGTGACAAATGGAAAATAATGAGAAGTTTAATAACGGAGCTCTCGGTGTTCTTGTTGTGTGACAGGCTAAACGATAGAGAATTGTGTGTGACAGCTCGAGAGACAGTGTTGTGTGTAACAGTTTGTGTTGTGTAACAGACTGAAGGACAGAATGTTGTGCGCGACAGATAGCAAAACAATGTGTCGCGTGACAGATAGGCAGTGTTGTGTGACAGGTTGAAAATTGCCGCGTGACATAAAAAAAAACATTCGTCTGTCAGGGAGAAAATATTACTCAATGACAAGAACAAAAGAGCGTCATGTGACAGGTAGAATGATAGAACGAGTTGTAGAAGGTGTCAGACAGAGAACACGTCCCTGTCCTGTGACGTCGTGTGATCGTTGGGAGGTGGGGGGGGGACGTATTGAACATAATTTCACAAATAAACAGAAAGACATCATCCGACTCCATTATCAGATCTCCATACAGTAACCACAGTTGACAGTTTTCTATTTCTTTAAGGATTCTAAACTTGTCTCTGAAGAGACCAATAAACCAACATGAAAGTAGAGATATATTGTTAAACTTCGATGGCTTTTCTCGTATTTTTTTAATCCTACAAAGTTGTATTTAATTTCCAGCTTTTAGTTCTATTGGCAAAACTGTGATGGTTGCTTTATGATAATTTTGTGTGATGTATTCATAATATTTACTAGAATTGTTGAAATTAAGTGGTATTTATATACAACCTTAAAACTGCCAATGGGTAAACAGCGTGCGGTATTATAGAATTAGATAATTAGTAGTATATAATTATTAATGACGTTAATTAATAACATACACGGTAAACTTCATATTGTCATACCGTCGCACCACCTGAAAGCACTTGCCCCTCAGTGAGTCAGTGGCTGGCTTCAGTCACCAGGTTCAACGACACGTTCTCAAGGTGCACAACACTCGGGGGGAAAAAACCGAGTGAGCGCCGTTGAAGGATTTCCTGACAAGGGAAGCACGATGTAAGTGGACACATTACGTGAGTGTCTGCCTGTTTGTTTGCCCGGTAACGGTAAAACAAGAGTTCCGTGGGTTATTCTTTTACTAGGCAATTCCTTGTTAAAATGATGAACATTTGTCTTTTCTTATGATTTACAGTGTCGTGGCTATCACTCGGATGTCATGTAAGATGAATATATTTTTCACTTTCAGTAATATGAATGAAGAGTTTTCCTTTTATGAGATTAATTGAGATTCCTTAGTTATAAATTTATAAATATAATTCTAAGTGGGGGAATTTATGTAGCTAAAATATATAGTATGTCGGAGGTTTGAGGTGTCACACCAAGGGCTCACAGTTCGCACGATACTGTTATTGAAGTAAGTGTGTGTGTGTGTGTGTGTGTGTGTGTGTGTGTGTGTGTGTGTGCCAAGTTAGTCAAAAATTTCGGGGTGAAAATTACATAATAGATATATTTAATAAATGTCATTATAATGAACAATAAACAACTACATCCTCTTATCTTTCCTATAGACCTACATATTATAAACTGCTTCAATATAATTAGCGAGGTTCTGGGAATATAAGATTGGGAATATCTTTCTACGATATTGATAGGTTATAAAAGACTTTAGATGAATCAATAAATTACAATAGGATGAAATTTTATACTCTTTGTAATTTACATTTAACATTTTGCTTGTGGGAGGAAGAATACAGGAAGAAAACAACAACATTATTGTATATGTTATGCGGAAGTTCAATAATAAATATATCCTGAAAAAAAAACACAAAAGAAAATGTTAAAACAATCATCTCGTACATCAAGGCCATAAATATTTGCTCCACCCCAGCCAGCTGAAACAAAATTGTGCCTCACTGCCGTAACTAAATATATATACTGTAATTGGAATTTATAGACCAATAACAATGAGTATGGAGTAGCACTGGCTTAATTGTGTGAAATATATATCCCATGTGTCCCTCAGTAAGATAAATTCAGTGTGTGTGTGTGTGTGTGTGTCCCATTGTACAGGACTTATCATTTATATTTTTATCTTTCGTTTGTGTTATAATTTTTTATCTCTCACTGTAAGGAAATTTTTGTGGTTTCTAATTGGCTTTGTCATTCTCCCACGCCCTTCAACTTGTTACTGACCGTTATTGTTGTTATTGTTATCGCTTTTACGTTCTGTGCTACATTCACTGTTGTTTGAAGTTTAATGTTTTTCCTTCTCTCTCTTCTTTTGAAAGTTGAGATAATTTTATGATAACCTGTTAATAATGGTTGGTCAATTTGTTGATGGAAATTATCGGGTAAAACGAGAGTAAATGTGTCTTGGTAATTACTATCTTAATATACGAGTGTAAACAAAACATCTCGTAAGGGGTTGGTTATAACGCATGACTGTAGATGTTCTAAGAATAAACTAAATCCTAAAAGTGGAACGTGAATATCGTTGAAGAATTTTGTCTCTTTGACATTTGTTAATATACACAGCATTACCAGTACCAGGCATCAGGTACTGGGCAGCTATGACGAAATTGGCACAGCAGGTAAAGACATAGAGCAAAGGAACATGAACTGGTATTTGTTGGCTACTGCTTAAGGTACTCGAGGAAAGTTAATATACAAAATTACAGAAGAAATAATTAATTAACCTAACGCTGCTATTTGGCCAGAATAAAAAATGTATGTCGCCCGTCAGCCACTAGCCACCACCGTCAGAAATACTACTGGTAATGAATAGTGACAGATACGTAATAGTGGAAAAGAAACACACACACACACACACACACACACACACACACACACACACACACACACACACACACACACACACACACACACACACAGGTTGACAGATCTGTACACAGACTTTAACCTCTGGGGAGACAAGCTGGCATTACGGCAACGACAGTGGTGTTATTATCCCCTTTAATCACAGCTTGTGTGAGAGTCCGTCCGTAGCAAGATATAGAGTAACGCTTATCACTCCGTCAGTTCCGTCAGGGGTATAGTGTGTTTCCGTACTATTATGGTTGACGGGATTATCGGGGGCGTGAAATACCGCCTCCCGGAAGCATAATTATGTGAGTGTAACCGGGGTAGAAGTCTGAAGACATCCATCTCCCGAGATAAATGACTCGTCTGTCCTCTTGACTTGAGTGTCTATGGTAACATTTTCTCAAGACCTGTCACCTGAGCCTGCCGTGTGACTTCAGGGATCCTATACACAATTTCCTTTTGTTATGATTACGTTTCTCAGGTACTGCGTTATTCATACCAGAAGACTGTACTCAAGTTAATTTAAAATCGAGTTTACGCGAGGAAAAATACACAGTTGGAAATAAATTTAGAAGGAACCCAGTAGATTTGGCCTTGATCCATCTAGGCTTGACAGCAATATATGGCGGCCCGGCTATTAGGACAATTACTTGCCGTCCAAATTGCTCAGTCCCTCACTGACTCTCCTGCCCGCGTCGGCAGGTGGGGTGGGGGAGGTCCCTGTGGGTTACCTTGGGACTTGGTGAGTCACGCAGGGGTGCAGGGCCATTATAGTAGGTTCTTGTCGCTATTGTTGGTTCATTGACGTCCAGGCAATCTCTTTAATTACCCTTCACTTGTCTTCACCGGAGCTGCGTGACAGACTTCATCGATTTCAAGTTCTTTTATATGAGTTCTTATCGACTTAATGCATCCGACAAATACAAGGAGTTGCATTAATGGGGTGAAAGTCGAATAAAATTTCCAGTGTAATAAATCTCGCCAAAAGATGATCTGTTGGTTAAATTTCAGCCACAGAAATAATACGGCAGATAAAATCCATCCACCATACAGTTTTTAGTGTAAATTATATTGCTAGTATTAGGTGGGGAGGGAGGGATTGTGTCCTACAATACACCCAGTGGTACTTTCCTTTTCTTCTTGTCGGATTCGTTTAACTCTTTGTAAGTTTATTTGACTATTTATTTTTTTAGACTGGCATTTCGTCAAGTGAGTACCACCTCCTCCACTAGCGTTAGGGTCAACATCACCAATGGCACGTTGTGTACATATTCCTCTTTCTGCCCAACACATTACTTATAATCTCGGTATAGCGATAAGCACATTTTGAGTGCTAGGAAAGACGCAACAAAAAAATTGTTATCCACTTTGCTCTATGCGCCATCTGTTATACAGTTATGTCTGGGTGTATTAGACTCCATCGTGTATTTTACATGTACAAATAAACCGTAATTTATCATCATTAGTGACTGTTAACTCCATTACGTCAGGGGCGCGTCGCCGTCACCAGCGTCACCAACATGAGTTTCTCTTTTACTTGTGGACGCTTTTGGTGATATTTTATGGTTTAAGTGACAGATGTTCCACATTATTAACGTATCTATCCATTTTAATGCTCATGCTCTGGATATTTCTGACTATATATAATTATATAATCATAGTTACATTGTATTACAGTAACTAACATCACAAACAGCATCACAAACTTTCCCCGAGTGCTAGATTCTCTTGACCATAATGGATTCCTCTATTAATCTTTATTGTGTGGAATCAAGGGCTTTCGCTGGATCAAAATACAAAATTAATGAGAGCAAGTGGACCCAATCTCCAGCCAGGTAAAACATGTATTACCCATGCAATGTTAACTAAGCAGTGACGGACCGCTGTCGTATTATTTATGACCTTTAGGGAAATTGAATTATACTGTTTATTTTAGCTTAAATCTCTCTCTCTCTCTCTCTCTCTCTCTCTCTCTCTCTCTCTCTCTCTCTCTCTCTCTCTCTCTCTCTCTCTCTCTCTCTCTCTCTCTCTCTCTCTCTCTCTCTCTCTCTCTCTCTCTCTCTCTCTCTCTCTCTCTCTCTCTCTCTCTCTCTCTCTCTCTCTCTCTCTCTCTCTCTCTCTCTCTCTCTCTCTCTCTCTCTCTCTCTCTCTCTCTCTCTCTCTCTCTCTCTCTCTCTCTCTCTCTCTCTCTCTCTCTCTCTCTCTCTCTCTCTCTCTCTCTCTCTCTCTCTCTCTCTCTCTCTCTCTCTCTCTCTCTCTCTCTCTCTCTCTCTCTCTCTCTCTCTCTCTCTCTCTCTCTCTCTCTCTCTCTCTCTCTCTCTCTCTCTCTCTCTCTCTCTCTCTCTCTCTCTCTCTCTCTCTCTCTCTCTCTCTCTCTCTCTCTCTCTCTCTCTCTCTCTCTCTCTCTCTCTCTCTCTCTCTCTCTCTCTCTCTCTCTCTCTCCTCTCTCTCTCTTTTCACATGCAGGTGTGTAGAGTGATTCAGAAGTCGCTCCTCCATTTATAGGTACAAAATGACAAATATGACTTCACTGCACACATTTACTGTTATTTCTCCACCAGTATACACTAAAATGTTCCTAGATCATGACAACTCCTCTCTGATTCTACTCTTACATTTTTCTATTATCTTCTGCGGCTCGTACCTATAACGGCGCTGATATAAATCTCAGTAATGCGCTCACATCCGTCAACAGTTTTATGAGCCATGCCGTCCAAATAGGCTTAACAACTGACTCAGTGATTTTCCTCATCCATTGGGCCCGACACTCGTTATTTCAAACGTGTTATTACAGATCCCTTCACCACACTGCAATCCATCATGTGTTGCAAATGACCATACACCGTCAGAGGAGGCTTCCGCTAGTGCTCCGTGAACCTGCCTCTTTTCACCCATACACTTTCTCACTGGTTCCATCTTACACCATAAATTATATTGAGTTATGACGTATTTAATTGTTGTGTTAGTCATTGCTATCTTTCTCTCACGTTTATGGTCAGTAACTCGTATGAGTAAATCTAGCGACCCAGAGGAGGTGGTGATTCTGTCTGTAAGCTTGTCACTCTACAGCTGTTCCCTGTGCATAAGAGCTTCTCGAGGATCTCCTGCAATACTCTTACTCTCCATCCCTGCTTTTTCTTTGATAGATTGGCCTCTGGTCTGTATATACAGTTTAAAAACTTGAAGTGTTCCAGGTATTTTTCAAATTATGTGTTTGAAGGCCCTGGCTGACAGATAGCCTGACGCAATAAAACAACAAGAAAATCTATCATACTTCCCGAAGACCTCTCACAGTGGTACTTTGTCTTAGGTTAAGAATGGAATAGAAACATCCAAACACATCTTCCGTGACACCTCTCATTCACCGTTGAATGAACGATACTTAATAATCGCTCTAATCACATGCAAGCTATTCCTTTAATATTAATCTATGAAATATCTATGGCACCATTACACAGTCATTCATTTAACCCGCTATTCAGCATAAAACAATTAAGAGGTCATTTTATAGAATTACGGTAGTGTTGATAATTTACTTAACAATTTTGGTCGATTTTGGCAGTTTCTGAGCTTATAAATCTGTCTTTTTTTTTTCGTTCGCACTTCACACTCCATCTTTGGTCGTCCAGTGAGTAAAAAACGTTCCTACCATGACATAGTGCATTAAGGAAGCCTTTCATTATCCTTGTATGTTGAGTTATCTGTCATAATTCTTCATTACCGACAAGGGTGATCAGATCTTGGTAGTAGCAGCGTTGGTGTTGGGATGGTGACGAGGGGTTACATTCTTCATTTTTATATTGGCAGTACACTTGTGATGTAGATTCAGCATCGTACGAAGAAGAAATATGTTTTCTACCGCCGCCCAGAGGAAAAAATGTACGCCTGGGAGCACTACACGAGCGAGGACCCGCCCAAAGGGATGTAACTAGGGAAGATCTTGTTCAGTAAATCATGCAGGAAAAAATTCACTAAAATTTAAAAACATATAATTCGTCGTCTTACTTTAGGTGTATCATTTATTTACTCCTATTGACTCTCACCAACCTTCACATTTTTTCTAATATTGTCGTTTTACTCTGTCACACCTCCCTCGTGTTTGTTATCTTATCATATAGTGTAACAGTAAACTTTGTTGTATCGTTTTGCTTACTTACGCGTTTGAGTTCCAGTTCTCTCTGAAATAATCTACGTGTTTTCACATAACAAACCACAACACAAATAATTGTTGTATCCATATTTTCCACAAACAGACTAAACTCAAAAACATGCAGTCATCCACTTATTTTTTTACACGTCTTACCTGGTCTTACCTGTCGTCAGAAGTTCACACTGTCCTATGTTGCGTTACTGGTCATCCTCACGCAAACCTGTTCTTGTGCCATACGAATCATTCCAATCACACTAAACACTATCTTTTAGCTCCGTCTCGCGCTCACCATTGCTATTTACTGCCTGGGTTCATGTGTCGCCTACAGCTACATGAACCAGTACAGAAGGCGCTTACGTCAGAGACCAATGCAGATCATTAATAGGAATTGCTTTCGTGGAGATGGAGGACTTTATATTTGGTATGCTCAGTAGGTGTATGTACAGTTGCGAACAAAAATCCCTGGACAATTAGCAGTATTTAACATAATATGTGATGAATAGCAGCGTTGTTAGATATATACCAGATATTGTCAAGCGTTCAGGAAATTTTGTCCGCAACTGTACAGAAGGAATGTCTAGCGAGGTAACGTGCATACAAACGACACCCCATTAGTTTTGAATTTGTTAATGTTCTCCGGCAATTACTGTAGAGGCTATTATGGACATGACTCACACATTGTTTTTCCCACTGTTCCACATAAATAACACGTACTTACAACCATTTCCTTATAATAACTTACACCAGATTACACCCCTCAGCGGTCACCTTCCCCACTTACTGCCAAACGTCATTGTAGTTACTGTACAGTACACACTCGTCGAGGGGGGCGGAGAGATAGAACGGGAAAGTTAGAACTAACGAACTATCTCACTCTAATGACCCGCGGGTGTTCTCACGCCTCTAATTGAGACACATATAAATCACTATTATGACCATTTACAGCCGAGTCAACAACCACACTTGGTTTTGGGCCGAGGTGGACCCGGCAATCAGCGCTGCGTAGGATATTATTGGTCAAACTGTCCTATTCTTTAGTGTCTCCTGACCGAGGCCTCTCATTCTCTCGGGGACTTAATATCCTGCTGATGACTCGGATGTCTTGGATGTCCTCCACCGTGACGGCCGAGGCCATACCAGTCACTCTTGTTCTCAAGGTGCTGGGCTTCATATCCTGTCTTGATAGTCAACACGTAAGGCGACCAGTCCCGGTATCTCACGTGGGTCAGGAACCAAACTTGTACAGTAACTTAACCGTAAACCAAAATAAGAATCCCATTGACCCGCTTCTGTTACACACGGAGTTCTTTTATACACAGAGATAAATAGATACGTTAGACAGACACAAAATAAATTAGAATGTTAATAAGAATCCCTGATAACTGTATTATGCCTTTGTAATCTGTAAAGGATTAAATCAGATAATTATTTGCTGGGCCAAAACTACTTAACTCAACCTAACATTGTTCATAACTATTTACCTCTTTATTTGTTCTCTTTTTTTTTTTTTTGCATTGATCCCCGGCTTTTTTTTCTCTTCCTGTTTATATATTTTTTCTCAGTGTACTGTCTCTGTGTTTGCTGCTTGGCTTTCCCGTTTTGCTCGTGCTCTCACAATATTAAATAGATAAATAAATAAATAAATAAATAAATAAATAGTTTGTAATGTGTGAACACTGTACAGTACATAAGTGAGCCAAGGATCAGCAATATTTTATACGCCAGACGGGAAAATTTCATCCTGGACGGTCGTTGTTAGCACAAAAGAAATTAGACCTGGAGTTCGTTCTAAATGTAAATGTCGAAAAAAGTTTTAATTGTGGTTTGGGTACACATATGTGGGGTGCTTTCAGAAGGGTGCATCTGAAATATCCTGTTGGATTTTTAACATTAGAGGAGCACTAATTGTAAGAAAGCAAATGGACGAAAGTTTTAACCTTGTTTAGTGTTTCGTTGAGAATTGTTTCATGTATGAGCAGAATTCGTGTACGCTCAGGGGTGATGATGTTTGGAAATACCTCGGAGTGTTCGACATACAACGCCTCACCGTGATAGTTGACTTGATCTGATGGAACCACCGTTTTCCACATCTCTCATCCAAGACCTCCACTACAGCAGTTATTCATGTGTTTGTTATGTAATATGGATACATATTTTCCATTTCACGGCCATGTATTTGAGACCTGTATTTTCCATGATGCAAACTTACCTTAAAATATAATAACGTTTTATATTTTATTCTGTGACTTGAAGAATCCCGTAATAATAGAAGACTCGTGTTTTACAAATTTGCCTCGAGGATGTAAACTTCTCAATTATTCCTTGCTACATCTCTCATAAAGAAACTGTGGACAAATAATTAGTTTATTTACTGTACACTATTTTATGATGCCTCCCCAACGTCTTCTAATTCAAATCAATCGCCACTGTGCTCAGGTTGATGCTGCTGCCATCTGGTGGTCGGCACTAGCTAACTATGACATAAACAAACACTGCCCCCATACCGAGCCACTCCCTGCTTGCGGTTCTGTTGTTGTTGATTTTTACTATTTCTTTAACGTTAGAAATAAAAATGGTAAATTCCTTATTGTTCATTATTTTGGTGTGTTTTTCTGAACTAAATCAAAGAGGTGACTTGCGTAAACACCATACTCGACCACAGGTGACTTAAGTGTTGCACCTGGGAGCATATACGTATGACAGTATAATATGGTTGTCGATTGTTACATTTTATGATCAAAGTTTAGTAGTATTTTTATATGTAAAACAACCAATAATTATAAGTACCGGTCAGTCTATATCCGGTCACTATCTATCTATCTATCTATCTATATATCTATCTAATTTATCTATTGTCTGTCTGTATGAGTAGACATGGAGTTCATACAAAGCATTTATCTTAATGAGAGCCTTCGTGTATCCGTTACGTTCTGCGTCTAGAATGAGGTAATGTTACTTGACAGATAAATAAGTGGATGCGTAAACTGATGACTAGATCGATTGAGATGTGGATAACTAAATATACAGTGATAAACAAGGAGAGGCAGTTTGTTGCTTGGACTACAACTTGAATTAATACACTTTATTTTCTACAAATTTAATTTCGAAAACTATTTTACCTTAACGAACTTAAGTAATGAAGAAGCGTTAAGGAAAGTTCAACGATTAGAACTGGTCATTGCTCTCAACCTTTGCGTTTACATACGTTAAAGTATATAGTACATAAATATCTTAACGATAGAATTTTAGCATAATATTCTTACTAGGATATTTCCAAAACGTGTGGGAAGTCTACTACTGACACTGCAATATTTTAAGAGTGTCTCATCGTTTTTAACTATTGTAATTTAATCCAAGTTCAAGTATATATTTCAGTTATTATTGATAGGTACACCTGAATATACATCCTCGGCTTGAGAATGTGGTATTTTGATTCTTCGTGTTACCTATAATTTGAGAGAAGAGTTTCAACATTTTTTTTTACTGACTTCTCTGTGATTTGTGTTAATAATCGGTTCGTGTTTTTTACATTGATTTAGTTGTGGTATGGGTGATATGTTGTTCTGTGGTTTGTCTGGTTGGTTTACTGTGGTTTTTGTGGCTGTTTCTTCCATGATTTATGACGCTAGATGTCCCGTGGTGCGTCTAGCTATGAATTTTGTTACGTCTCATTTTGTGTGTGTGAGAGAGAATGAGAACGACGGTTATATAGTATTTATCTGGACATATGGTTGTATGGTAGCAAAGGAAGCACAGAATCAGAGAGAACTTTATTCCCGACGTTTCTTTGAGAAAGTCCCAAATGGCGAAACTTCAGAAATAGTTGTCTTTGACCTTGTACGCATTTAAAGACCTTCGTTGTTGAAGAGCAGTAATAACATGATAACAACAGACTGTTTCCTTTGCTACTATACAACAACCGAGAACAACGATGTTATGATGTACTTTATTAATGTTTTAGCAAATAAAGGCTCCAAGCGTGAATTTTAGGTTAATGCATGCAACTATACATCAGTAGTTAGGTATTTTGGGCGATACATCTTTCTGGTTGAGAGAGAGAGAGAGAGAGAGAGAGAGATTCGTTCATCCGTGGTTAATGTGCTGTATTTATTACGAAGGAACTCGTGGTTATCGTCAGTCCTACGCTCACGGAAGGGTATACTCCCACTGTTGACACCTTGTTGATCACCCTGTGTTTGTTTACGTCAAGGTGACCGCTGGTGCCCTCTATCGGCGATCCTGTAGTCCTTGATCCCAACCGTGGGAGGATGGAGCAATTACCGGTATGGGTCCAAAACGTGCGTGTGGATCCGAACTGTGGTCTAGGGTTCGAACTGAGACGCGGTATTTAAACACAGGCTTACGGATAATATATGGGTGTAGCTTCGTGCAATGCATATGGTAAACGTGAACCATTGCTCTCAGTGAGCCTTCAATCAAGAGTTGCGTCCCGGGTACAACCGCTACAACATTTATCAGGTGGTCAGGTTTTTGGAGCACTGAGGGAGGTGTGTGCCCTCGTCACGGTCAGGCATACTGTAGGTACACTGGGTCTTTCGTAACAGCAGCTTTCAGGTGTTTACGATGTGACAAAACGAAAACTTTTCAAAGGTTTGTAACGTGAACAGCCATCACAGAGTAGTTTGCTGTGTGGGCTGAATTTATCTTTTGATATTTTTCGATGTGTATTGATTTTAATATAACAACTGTGTGTAAAATAGAGGTGTGTAGGCTAATCCATTTGGGGGAAAATGAATGATCTGTAATTTGGAAATTGCTCAGCACATTTACAGGGGAATTAATACCCGATATAATACATACCTGTGTGTGTGTTCCTTATGAATTTTCACAGTTTTAAAGATGGAACTGAAATTGGTAGGGAGGTGCGGGTAGTCGAGGATATGGCCGTGCATTATCTCCTATCCCTCCACAAGGGGCACGCGGTATTGTTGTTTTAATGTACTTAGATGGTGCAGTGGCTCGCGTCTTTAAGCTCCTACACTTTATATCAGACAACTAATGAAAGATTAGAAACAAAAGTATTAGAAGTTGTGTTATTTGTGTTTACTTCCTATACCTCTCAGTTTCATCATTTGCTCGTTTCTCTTTATTAATATTGACATACAACGTCAGAATAGGTTGTTATTAAGAAGTCATTAGCGGTTGGAGACTTACTATCGACAGCTGAGCTCACTGGAATGGATAGCAGTGTGTGATGGCCACGTGAAGTGTAATTTTTCAGTGTAAAGCAAGTTTTGTTTTCTTGTCTTCTCTCCATATTGGATGACGTTGATATATGCCTCCAATATACCTTTACTATATGATGGTTTGTTATTTCATTCTGTTCGCTCTATTTCTTCTGACCACTTTTAACTTAACCTTATGAATGCAAGGGTCAAAGACTTGTTTCGCTCGTTTTTCATTGTGAATTTTGTATGACTGTCTGGTGTCTGGTCCTTGTTCTGGTTTAAGATGCCCCGTGATCTTATGTAAGGTTTTCTTTTGTTATCTCATGGACACTTTATAATACACACAGTTCTTTATTGCCTTTTACTGATGATCGCTGATAACTTCACGATTTCGTTTTCTGATGCTTCAAGAAGTATAAAATCTACCTAGGTTTTATTGTAACATAAGCGACGGTAGTATACGTGTTTCTTTTGGAATTTATTGTCCGGAAAAAAAGCTCCTCGCTCACATGTGTCTTAAAATTGCGGAAGAAATTACTCAATTTACTGTGGTGAGCCCAGCGTGAAGTAGCGACTGAAGGACAAGACAAGAACACGGTGCCCCTGATTTTCGTCGACCGGGCATAAAGATCAACCCTGGAGAGCATGAGTTGCCACTACCTATCCAGTCTCTCCCCCTTCCACCTCCCAAGGCGAGAAAACTGTTTAACGGGAAAAAATAGCTGGATTTTTTTTCTGCGGTTAGTATCTCTTATTGTGCCTGGCAAGCCGTGAAAACATGGCCCCTCCACCAGGTGCATCACACCCCGCACGGCAAGTACCGCACCTTTCCTCTTGGGTAACCGCAGGAACACCGTCCGCTGGCGTGTCCTTCCCCCATAAGTCAGCATCAATAACACCGACGGATACGCCCAAGAGAGGACAGTCGTTAAGCACCTCCGCCACCTGTTCCTCCTCCGTCAGTTCCGGTTGTCCGCCACAGGTTGCCGTAAACCAGTGTTATCCAAGGTTTACATCGTCCGCTTTCCTGACTATTTTTCTTGGATCAAGTCTGTTTGAGTCTTCAACTTATTTGACGAAGACTTAGAGGTTTATTAAAACAGATACAGTACAAGGGCAGATGCGGAGTTGCATATTCATATCATTCAAATACCTGCACCCATCTTTGCGTCCGTGTGTATACGTGTATTTTGTATGTATACACAGGTGTGTGTACATGTGTGCCCGGTTGTGTACACGGAACAAAAAATTCCCTCTGGATAACATAGTGAAGGTCGCAATAATATAGAACTCTATTGTCACGGTGGCTCGGTACGTTCCCAGACAATTGAGGACCGATCGAGCTATTTAATCAAGGAGACCGTCCGAGGCCACACTGAGTTGCTGAGTTGTGTGTGAGTTAGGGCGTGGCACCGACCTCCCTCCACACTCGAGCTACCTACTCCTCTCCGCCCTGGCGTATAACCCTGGTTTATGATTTACTTATATTATGTTTCAGCAGTTATATTCGTCCATGGGCTGTTTTATGCTGCGTTTAGCTGATTAGTTGTTTTATTTAACTTTACTCTGTCATAAAGATTGGTTGGTATATTCATGACTTAGTTCACCAATGTTTTACATATTATTGAAATACGTGTGACTAAACTCATTTACAATTTAACTCAGGTATATAACGGTATATAATATAGTCTCTTTATCCAGGATCCAATATATCCATACTATATTATAATCGCTGTATAGGTGATAAAAAAAAGGGAAAAATCACACTTATTCCTTGAAACATATTTTATATCGTATCTTCAATTTATCATATCTATGGCATGGTAAACTCTTGCTTAGATTATGTAGAGTGAATGTATTGTAATTCTATCATATCTTTTTATTGATCCCCTTATTTTGTATCTCAAGTTATTCATAGTTACTTCATCTGGGGTTCACTTTTCATGAGGGTTTTACTTATTTTTTATCAGTCGGATGGAATTTCTTCGTTTCACTTATTTTTCCTTCTTAATTATTTCTTGAATCTGCTTTATATTGAGCTTTATCTATTTTATTTATTAATTAGCTGTATTTAGAGTTTACTTTTGATCGTCTAAATGTTATTGTTGCTGTTGTTGTTAATACGTTTTATTGTTTGTTGTTCTTGTTTTATTGCTACTAATTTTGGTTGAAACTGCTGTTGTTATTGTTTGTTATTGTTTTTATTGCTTGTTTTTGTTATTTGTTGTTGTACCTTGTTATTGTTTGTTGTTTTTTATGGTTATTACTTTTTTCTTTTGTTGTTTACTCACAGTTGTTGTTATTATTGTATTTATGTAATTTGGCGTTTCGTAAGTCGTAGTTTCTATTCTCGACAACAACAATTCAAGATATTATGAATGCCGACCTTCCTCGCATTGCAAAGTAATTGTTTTTAGTTTTCACACCAGACAGACAACTCCTTAGCTGTCAAGGAACACTCTTACTGTCGGCGAGAGTTAACTGTGGTTGTCAGTGGATACGTTTATGTGTTTTTTTATGAGTAAGTTATCCTTGCTTGTGACTGTATGACACTAAGTTCCCGTGGAGTGGGGTTGGGTTGGGGTAGGGGGGAGGGTTTGGTTGATAATGTCCTTGGTGTGGGTGGGTGTGGGTGGGTGTAGGTGGGCGTGGGTGGGCGGGTGGTTATTTACTTTGATCGAGGCTGACGAGAATGACATATCAGGAACGCGAACTGCTGGTTTAACCTTCCTTTTATCTGGTTATGTTATTCGACATTTGGCGTGGGATTGTTGTGAGTGAGGTAAGACGAAGACCCTTAAGGTGGTAACTGAAGTGTGGATCTAACTGTGTGGTAAAAAAAAAAAGAAAAAAGACACTCGATTACAGAAAATATAATTCCTTTTGCTGTTACAAGTACACAATGTTTATTATATTTATTATCTTGCCCGGACTTATTATCTATAGTATGTGTGGTGGACCAGAGGCAGATCGGCACTAAGGAAAATAAATATTAAAATAAGCACAGTAAAGGAAACAAAATTACATGTAATGGTCACACACACACACACACACACACACACACACACACACACACACACACACACACACACACACACACACACACACACACACACACACACACACTTCTCATTAACTCAGTCACTCTACGTCTGTCTGTCTGTCTGGATATTTGAACACGTCAAATTCTCATGGCTATGAATATGTATCTAAAATTTAACACTAAATTAATGAACAAGATTACATAATGTTGAGAAAAATGCACATAGTCGACCGTGGATCTTAGACAAATTAGGCTCGATTACGATTCATTTTAGAGAACGAACCATCACGGAAAAGTTATTTATACTTATGGTGAGACACTCGAAACTTGAGAAACCCTGTGTTATAATGACTCACTGTGAGAGATAAAGTGTGAGATCTTACAAGGAAGTGAGACATATAGAGGCAGTGAATGACATAGACATATTACACTGCTTCACGATCTTAATAGAGTATCCCCCTATAACTCCGTCGCTATATAAGGCTGTCTCAGTACATCAATTGTTTGTTTATTTCTCCGTCTCTATACTCGTCTCAATTTCTCTCTTCCTGATTTAATATTCGATCTGTTTCACTTCCTCTTTATCTCCATCATCACCCATCACCTTTATTATCCTTATTTTTGTTTACTGTATCTATCGATAGATCTACATATGTGGCTCTCTCTCTCTCTCTCTCTCTCTCTCTCTCTCTCTCTCTCTCTCTCTCTTTCCTCCTCTCTCTCTCTCTCTCTCTCTCTCTCTCTCTCTCTCTCTCTCTCTCTCTCTCTCTCTCTCTCTCTCTCTCTCTCTCTCTCTCTCTTCTCTCTCTCTCTGTGTTTACCTTCCTCCACATACAAGATGAACATCAGGCAGATTAGACACACAACAACGAGTAAATAAAACACAACCTCAAGACACAGTAGTTTCAGGTTCACCGGAAAGTGTCTTCCTCCTCACCCCTTTCCTCCTTCCCTTCTCTCTCTCCCTTATTTCTCACCCCCCCTACTCCACCCCAACCAAATCCTCATGACTCCTCTGCTAACACGCTTTCAGCGTCCCCCTGAGGCATAACTACCGACGAAGGAGGAGGAGAAAGGAGACGAAGGAGGAGAAGGAGAGGATTCATTGGCTCCAAGAAGTCCCAGACGTGGTATCCGCCCCGGCCCCGCTGCCCGTGATCGCTCCCCGGGGCCTCCTAAGTTTGATTGGTGAATTCCATGTCCAAAAATCTCGACAAAAGATGAAGGGGGAAACGGGAAGATGACATCTATGTATAGTGTTTGTGCATATATATATATATATATATATATATATATATATATATATATATATATATATATATATATATATATATATGACTCTCTCAAAACACTAGATAAAGGAACTTGCTGTGTCAACCATCCATAACAACATAAGGTTTGGAGACTTAGGTGAATGCGTGCGAGGTACAGAGCAAATCAGAGGTATACAATACATGTGGCGGGTGAGAATCTCTGGCGGTCGTCGCCTGTGGTCCACTTGGGATTCAGCCAAGGCTCTCGGGGGCTTCGTGCATGCCTGACTGTGATGATGATACATGTCCCTAACGTGAACCAGGATCTGGGGTTCTGCACTCACTCTCTCGTCCGTAATGAATGTGTTAACGTCGTGAGGGGAATATGAGGGGCCCCTCGTCACTGGGATTACTATTCTGGGGTTTATGGGAGCCTCCGTCACCTACTGGTATCGAGGAGAAGAATTTCTTATTTTGAGGTAACATGATCGGAACATTCTTTTTATAAGTTACATTATATATAGAAATAAAATAACTTTAAATGCCTTTATATAATTGCGGATGAAAACGAATATATAGTACTCGTATTTGCAAACAAAAGTAAAGCCCGGTTATTTGTCATTGACCTATGGGCACTAAGATATTAGATATAGGTTGTACATTTTGGTTTAAGGCACCTGTATTTCACGTCTGCAATATATATAATTATGTACTTCAGTATACACATATACATGAATTTATAAGTTTTTACATAAACATAATTGCAAGTTGAATCCCCATTACCAACACTGCATACAACTATATTGTGAAGTATCTGGGTGGACTCTTATGTATGAGGTGCGGCGGAGTCGATGACACGCACTCCCTCGCCGGTGTCATGTGGCCACCTATTTGTGATTGAATATTAGCCAAGGGAATATTACACGCAATTTCGCCATAATGTGATTGTTGCATGATATTTTGGTGGGTGATGGTCCATGCGTCTTGGATTTAATTGCGACTCACCACCCGGTGTTGGACTGCTGCAAAGTGGGAGTTGGGTGGAGGTATTCATTACTGTACTTCGCGAGGTGTGATGAAGACGAAAACTGATCTGATAACACTGATGTATTAACAACAGTAAGAATTATATATATATATATATATATATATATATATATATATATATATATATATATATATATATATATATATATATATATATATATATACATATATATATAGTATGTGTGTGTGTGTGTTATTACTTGGGACACATAAATAGTCCAGGTTGAATATGTTAAAGTAAATCTGTGAAGTAGGAAGAAGTGCAAAGATTCGCAGCTCTCACAACCAGCCATCAGGTTGTGTGGCGTCCACTGAGGCAGGTCCGGGGTGTCGGATACAGGTGGTGCTTAAACTTGGGCTCTAGCCCGTTTAGAAAACTACTAGCAGTCTTTTAACTGTACCTGACTGTCTTTACGTCATAATGAATAACTTTTCAAGGTTAGATATAATGAATTTGAAGTATTTTGGTATTCAAGGTTTGGGTAATTGAGGCTCCAACAGATAGACAAGACTTTGATGGTATTTCTATAGTTTCGTCAAAACGTTTATATAATGTGCTGGTAGATAGATACACAAACTAATAACTTCATATGCAGTTATATGCTTATGGTGTAGTCGAATCGAATTCTTTAAACTCGGGGAATAAAAATAGTTTACATAGTTCCAATGGAGTTTTGAATCCTCCTTTTGCTATCTCTTTACTGATACCTTTTCCTGGCCTCGCGAGTGCTGTCAGGATAGCGTATGGGTGAGTGCTGGACCGGGTTTCTCAGACCTTACGTAAGATGAATTTCCCTTATAATTAGATATGTTATAACTCTTTGACTTAAGTTTTCCTATATAATAAAAACATCTACAGTGCCATAAAATAATCATTGAGACCCCTTTAACTGTGTATGTGAATTTAGGATCAGTTAAGAGACAAATTTAACGTACAGAAATCTTTGTAAATCCTGACCTGGGTGGCAGCCTTGACCATTAATGTTTTATGCTGCGGCACAGGTCACGTCGTCTCAGGACACCCAGTGAAAGAGGAGGGAGATGTGGGATAGGAACTGGGGGAAAATAGTTTGAGGAAAGAAAGACGGAGAATGAGAAAAAAGAAAGAAGATTAAAAGTTAAGGAGACGGATAGAGGGATAGACAAACAGGAAGATGGGAGAGGGAATAAATATATATGGATGGATGGATTCAGTTGAAACTCAACAGTACAAGAGACTTTTAAATTATTTTCTTATTCGCTTTCCACACCTTAACTCTCTCACACACACACACACACACACACACACACACACACACACACACACACACACACACACACACACACACACACACACACACACACACACGTCTCTTAAGTTGAAACATAAATTAGTTTATAAAACGTAATGTACATAACATATAATGTATCCTTAGCTGAGGCAGGAGAGCAAACTGGACCCTCTGCCCACACCAACTCTTTTGCTCTTAGACAAGACGAGGGAAGGAACATCCGCCCACTGTATCTCTCTTCGTCTTTTTCTTCGCCGGATTTACGGCCAGCGACCGACGTGAGGTCATTAGGCCAGACGTCCTATTAGTTGTGTGACCTTGGTATGTCACCTTTACAGCAAGTGCCGAATATTTGTAGTGGACGCTGCTGCTGGATTTATCTCCTGACGTAGTTCTACCCACTGTCCATTCCTTATCATTGTTGAGTGAGAGCATTACTGTGTACTATTACCAGATATAATTTACGTCTTGTCCACTCCTTACTCATTTAATTGTTCCCTCACGCTTCTTCCTCTGCTCACTGATTCTCTCCTACACTCCCACCATCCACCCATCTCTACTGTCTTAGTATCTTACCCACCACTTAGATGCAATAATCTTAACAATCCATCCACTGTCACTTTCAGGGTAACCTCTCCATAGCCACATGTACTTTCTTTTCAATCCATCCACCTTACCACATACACCTCTTCTCGATACCCAAAATCATCCTCATCCTCTGCACTCTCTAACACACACACACACACACACACACACACACACACACACACCTCTCTCTTTGTTTACCCACCCTTTCAATACTTACTTGACACGCCCACCGTCCCTCTACGTCCTTTACCCAGTCTCTCCCCCACCCTCCTCCACCCTACAGGGGCGTCATTATGGGGGTGACAGCCAAAATTCCCCCCCGGGGTGTGAAGGGAGAAGACCTAATTTATCTCCCTCACGTTCGAGTATACCCCATTTTCGTTTTCCCTATCTTCCTCTCTTTTTTGTGTGTGTTACCTTCTCCCCCTTCCCCCTAAATTCTAGTATCTCCTTTCTCTCCCTTTTCTTTATTCTATTCAACCTCCCCTCACTCTTCTCCCCAATTCATTTCCTCCCTCACTCTCGCCGTCTCTCTCCCTTCTTCTCTACTTCTCTCTCTACCTTCCTTCCTTCTTTTTCCCCATCCATCCCTCCTCCATCACACCCACTCTCTTCACCCCCACTCCAACCCACCCTATCTTCTTTCCATCCTTCACCTCCACATTTTTCTCTCTCCCTCTTCCCCCAGCCTTCTCTCTCTACCTCTTCTTCAGCCTTCTCTCTTTACTTCCCCTCCCCACCCCTCTTTCTTCCCCCACCTCTCCCTCTATCTCCCCAAACACACACGTCACAGACAGGGACCTGCAGGGCTGTGGTACCTGATTTAAACACAACTTTTTTTTGCAGATGTAATGAAGGAATTAAATGAAACAGGCGAGAAAAAGAGAAAATCGGTAATAACTTGGGGGGGGGGGATACTGAGATGTAAATGAAATTGGGGAAGAAGACCAAATTACAATATAATTAAGAGGAGGAAAGAATGAAAAGAAGAGATAAATGAATGAAAGGTTAGCAAGAAGACAATTATCGTCATAAGGTTCTGATATCTTAATGTTAACTCCATAATTGTGTAAGTCGTGCTTGATTATTTATCTTACAGAATGAAAAATAATACAAATAACATATTAAGAATAATGATGATGTTTATATGAGTATAATAAAAGAGGCAATTCAAAATGGCGTTATAAAACATCTATGATTAAGAGTCTTATATAGTTAAGAAAAATTAATAATTCTTGATTATTTTTGCGCTATATATATATATATATATATATATATATATATATATATATATATATATATATATATATATATATATATATATATATATATATATATATATATAAAGTAAAAGGTAAACAGTGTAAATAAACCAAGATAATATCGTCTGGAAGATTGTTAAATTCTTTTCATAGAATGACGAGAATAAAACTAATTTAGTAATAGTGTGGGTGAGCATCACGCCAGACACAACACCCTGGCAGTTGTTGACCACAAACACACACGCCATCACGTCTTTGTTACACCTTAGTCTGCCATAACAGTGCAGCTGTGATTGTGTATTAGATGACATTACGAACATTACAGTAGAAGCATTATTTAGAATTACCTGCACGTATAATTCATATCAGTGGTAAACGAAAAGATGAATTTCCGCAATTGCGTTTAGGGTGTTATTTAAATAATTACAAAGGTAGTTTATATTTTCTGCACGTGTAATTCATATCAGTGTAATATTGACTTAATATTTCTTCCTTTGTTTTTTTGTTTTTGTTTTTTCTGTTACTGAAGGCTACATCTAATGTCTTTTAATAAATGTATACAACGGACGTGTTCACAGTTGGCTGGGGACTGCCCGGAAGGAGGAAACTAAAATGGCAAAAGGAAATCGAGCTTACGTGATCTTTGTTATTTGCTTGGTTTATTACCTTGCCTCTTGTTACCAGATGTCGGTGGTGTATCACAGAGTGCCGCAGGCAGGGTATAGTGCAGCAGGTATTTTGCTTTTCCGTACATCCATTAGTGAGTCTGCTCGTGGGTTCGTCCTTGCGTCTATTCTTCCGATTGAAATCTTAACTCCATCGTGAACTTATTGTATAGCGACGACTTTTGTGTGTTGCACTCTGAGGCGTCTTACTGAGAATGGGATCTGACTCGTGTTACTGGTGGTTGTGAGTTGTGATTAGCAAGACCATTTTATGGCTTTTCGATTTCAATTACAGACTGAGGCTCTGTTCATGAATTAATATTGCTGTAATTATTTTGTTTAACACAAAATTTGTATTGGTAACTCTGAGTAAGGACTGTTTGGTGTTACCTTGGCGGTATTTCACGCTATTGATATATTCATTTGTGATAATTGGTTATATACTTTTTCTATAATGTATAATAAATATTTTTTTTTTAAATCACTATTTTGCTTCAACCTAAAACATGTAACTTAATTTTCCAACCTACAAGCTAAAGATGTTCCATGACTAAGCTATTAACCTTCAATACGCATCGTTACTCACCAAACTTTAGTATGACTAGATCAACATCTCAACACCTTCACTGTATACTGTCTACTATCAGGGGTCCACCACGCATCACTATAAATTTAGCTACTAATCCTTACAGTGACGTGATCAGTTGGGATTACTTAGGGCACATAAACTTTATCGTGATTTGGAGTATTTGCTTTTTTTTTTTTATAACGCGTGACTACAGAGTCTACCAGAGGAGGCCGGTAAAGTAGGAGAGGGCCACCGCCACCACCACCACCACCACTACAGGAAACTTATCCCTGTCTGTATGGTAAACAGTGGGTCAGACTGTAAACAACCTTGGCGTCTGTCTGCCGCCGAGACTGTGTGGCTCTTCCTGTTTTCAGGTGTTTTGCATAACGGGACTCAACAAACACAAGCATGAGTTTGCTGGGGGAAAAAAAAACTAGTCTGTACATAGTGATGCTTACTCTCACCCAGTCAGATTGTTCCCTGTAACCTATGTTTCTAACCAAAATATGTGTGAGCTGCATACGTGTTGCCCGGAAAACGCTGATACATATATCCCACATACTGTATATATAATCTCTGTTATTACTTCGGTATTTTATGATATAATAAAGATAATATGTAATTACAGCGGAATTACAGTGTAGTACATCCTCACTGATTTCTGTGACATTATCTTTTTTCTTTTGCTGATTGTATTTTGCGATTTTTTTTTCATTCACTTGCTTGGATCAGCTAAGTAAAGCCACTTTTTCGCATCCAATCGTAGATTTCATAATGGAGGAGGTGGGTTTAGTTAGGTAGGATGCGATGCAAATTATTAATCTGATTACAGTAAGCTGCACTCATCCCTGGCGATTATTATAACTTTATGGGACTATTGTATTGCCATTACACCCAGGCACACTTATACCCAACCTCAAAGTGCTCTTTATTTTTTTTTTTTTCCGCTTCTAGTGATACAATGTTTTCCATCGTAAATATCGTTATTGAACAGCCATCTAATTTGTATTTCCTGCGACACACTCCTGCCATTTATCTGTTACTGAAAATGTTTCTCTTATTAATAGAGAAATGGTTTTATCAGACCGTCAAACAGTGTTATGCCAGCATGTTGTGATGGCCTCAATTAACTTTGTTCTCTGTTAGATCAATATGTTATCTGGCGCCATTGTTGTTTTGTTCTCTATCTGAATCACTAATGCTGAACAAGATTAGGATTAACTAATAACCTACTCCGGAGACTAACCAGTGCTAGGCTAACTTATGTGGACGTGAACCTAACCTAACTAAATCTACGGTTTGGGGGAATATTCAGGTTCGAATCCTAGAATATATTTTGTCCCAAGTTTCTGTATTAGTAGAAGTCTCTGATCTTTAAATAATTTCTTTACATCTAACCTGATTAAAAAAAAAACGTTTAAGTAAATAAAAAAGAAGAAATCTGATGCTATGTAGTTGAGTATATTTCTTTGTATAATATAGAATAATATGTTGTGGGTTTAAAACGAGATTAAGTATATCATTAATACTACATAGTTGTAACATGGCAGCACAATAATGAAAACAAAAGAGTTAAAAATTGCTCGGATATGGAAGTGCAGTACATATTCCGTTCAGTAACCGCAATTATTATTATTTTTTTGTTACTGCCATCATCTCTATGGTAAATTGCAGAGCCTGGCTAGCCTTGTATATATGGAGCCGGTCACCACTTTTTCGTCACCATAATTATACCCTCTGGAATTGACTAGCTTGATTTATATAACAGTGCACTCCCGTGAACCAAGGATCGTATTTAACCGGTTTTTCTATCATTATAAAAGTTCCTGTGACTTATATTCGCCTTTTTTCGTGTAATTAATACCCTGGAATATAATTTAAATTTTATAGTAAATTTCTGCATCGACGCTTGTCTTGTTGTTTGTGGGGAGGGGGGGGGGGTGTCAAAACGCGTATTTTTCTTCCTCGTTATCATTGTTAATATTCTGTCTACGTGTGTGTGTGTGTGTGTGTGTGTGTGTGTTCTAGTCCTCATAACCCTTTATCGATAACCTCATGAATACAGAATTTTAACCACGACCGACAGACAGAAGGTGAACTATGTCGTAAAACTTCCTTAAACGCCACAATTAGGAGTTCACTGTCACTTCTCTTCACCACCACAACCTCTTTGTGGTAAAATACATTTTCTTTCGTTTTCTGCGATTACGTAAACTGTTATTACCTTTCTCCCTCCCCTCTTTTCATTCTTGACTTCTTGCTATAATTTCATTCGTCTCATACCAACCTTCTTCCTTAGTTACGTGCATTATTTTCGTGTTCGTCTGTGATTACGAAAGACATAATTTCCTCGTAATTCTCTCGTTTTCTGTTTTATATTCTTGTCGGTGTGATTTTTGTAATCGTAAACAGGGGCTCAGGGGCTCTTGGTACAGCTATTTAGCGATTTTTTTTTTATTCGAACCTTTTCCCGTATCATCACCTCTCATTAATCTTCCTCCAGCATAGTGTTGTCCCTCCACTGATTAATAGGACCTTGGCTGTTGTTAATGTGACCCACAGTGGCAATTCTGTGTTCTCTTACTCGAGGTTAAGCCGTATGTTGAAACTGTGGGAAGTTTTCTTTTTTTTAAGATAAAATCCTGGGAATACAGACTACATATGTATTTTGTCTGCTTCACTTATATCTTGAAGTCGAGTCTTGCTTTATGTGTTCCTTTATATACAGTCATCGTCCTGTTTCTCCTCTCCTTTTTCCTTTCTTTACTTGTTTCTCATTCTCTCTTTATAATATATTCATTTTCTGTCTCGTCTAATAATTTTTCTCTTCTTACTGTAGTCCAGGAAGTTTTACTACTATTAATTCTGATATTTTTCAAAGCACTTGATTCAAAACTACAATAGACACCTGGGATACGTTCCTAGCAACCACGAGAAGCTACAATTACCTAACCTAACCTAACCTTACCATAAAGTGAACAAAGTCTGAGGAGAAACCTACAATTCTCGCCGAAACTGAGGTGTCTGATTCTAACAACATAGTATTTGGTTACTTATATAATATCATTCATCACTTTATAACTTTTTTGCGTCGTAAACTTACAACATTATTTTCTGTTTCGTGTGAGAAGGTTCACAATATATAATTTGGCTATTATTTTTCTACTGTAAATTTTCAACATTTTGTGAACCGCGTTCACCCTCCGCCCACAGAATTGATGTAGCAGCATTAACAAGATGAATAAGCTGCATAACATGTATTTGTAAGTTTGAACGTGTCTATGCAACCACTAAATGAATAATGGCCTACAAACATGTGAACGTTTTTGCACACCATATTTGTGCCCGTGTGTGTGTGAGTTTATTTATGTGTATGCATGGCTCTGTATTTGTATGTGTTTGTGTATGTAAGAGTGTGCCTATCCGTGACATTGTGCCTGTGTGTGTGTGTGTGTGTGTGTGTGTGTGTGTGTGTGTGTGTGTGTGTGTGTAATAATAATAATAATAAACGGTTTATTAATAGAGTTGCAGCCGGTGGCTGAAAATATACAAACTTACATTTGATTTAGACATAATGATACGCGTTGAATACATTTACAGGGCTGTACAGTGCATAAATCAGGAGTTGTTTATTATTTTAACAATAGATGGGATGGTGCTATTCTTATATCTATCAGTGCGGGCTCTTATGGGCTGAATTTTGTTGTAGTGGCGGACTGCGCGAGGTGGGCGGGGGACTGCCGAGGGAAGGAGGTGGCGATGACGAGGATGGTGCAATAGTCCACTGCCAAACCTTGCTAGTGCTTGGTGGTGGAGGTCACTGAGGGATGGCATTTCCAGGGTGGAGAGAAGTGTTGATGTAGCCGGAGTTGTCTGCGCCGAGCATGATTCTGCAGGCCCTTTTCTGTACCTTCTCTAGCCGACGTTGTTGGGTAGAGTTGAGAGAAGACGACCAGGCTGGTGACGCATACGTTAGTTTGGGGAGAATAAAGGCGTTGTAGATAGTCCTCAGCTCTGGTGTGGGTGCCCCAAGTGACCTAAGTCGTCGTAGCATGTAGAGTCGGTACGAGGCCTCCTTGATTGTGTTCCAGTCCAGTTTGTGGTCTATTGTAACACCCAGGAGTTTGTGTGTGTGTGTGTGTGTGTTTTAAATATTTATAAAACTTCTTGTAGACATTACAGCAATAATTCTCTTGCATAACCAAACTACAGAGTCAGAGGCACCATGATTATAGTGCCAGGTATGAGAGACACCGGATATAACACACACACACACACACACACACACACACACACACACACACACACACACACACACACACACGGACAATATATTCAATATAACCACTACACCATGAGACAAGACTATCAAAGAAGAATTAGCAAGCTGTAAGTGAATACGTCTTAGATAAAAACACACCCATCAGCAGGTTGGACCAAGTTTGTTATTAAGTTCACACACACACACACACACACACACACACACACATGTACACGTGTTTTATGTTAGTTGCTGCTAAATTCGAGTTGAAGGCTCGACAGGAATCTGAAAGTTTTTAAAAGGAATATGTTTAAGTCGACCGAATGACCTTTAACTTGATGACGTATTCACATTCTTTCTGAACTTTTCCAATACTCTCTTCAGTATTTTAAAGAGTGATTTTGTTATTGGTTCATATGTAAAGACTTGAGAATTATATTGTTCTCTGGACTTAACACATGAATACACTGGTATGTTTGCTTAAGCAATTTTGGTCAACCAGTTCTGTCGACACCTGCTTCACCACAGTTTCAAAGTGCTTACTGAATTGCCCTTTTTTTTCTTTTTTTTTTTAGAATCTGCAGTTAAAATATTCAGTTATTTTGCTACTTTAAAACGAATTCGCTATGTTCAGGTAATGGATTTGCTTAAGGAGTGTTATTTTCCTAAGTAATAAACGATAAAACTGTCTTATATCAACAACAAATGTCATGTTCTCGTGTCTTCTGTTCGCAATACTAGAAACTAAACACAATCTAGCGTGTGACTTTCCGGTCGAATGGTTGTCTATTTGAATATTTGTGATGACCTGAAACAAGATTGCGATTTCCTTCAATGATTTGGCACTTTTGTCAGCTGCCAATAGATGGGGTGGTAGTCTACGTTATTCCTTTGTTTTAATAGTAATATGTCTGGAGTGTTATGGCCATTAAACAAACATAAAATTTGTATGGCGTTCGTAAGTCATTGCTAAATCGTGAAGGAGAAAGCTAAAAGTGGAATTTAATGTGAATGTTTAAGCTAAAATAGTTACACCACACATAAAAATTCCAAAATCAACCCTCAGCCACAGGGGTGATTGAAGACCATAGTTCAAAGTGTTAGTAAGACAAACCACTGGGGCAGGTCTCAAACAAGTAGTTTCTAGGGTTGATACTTAAAAAAATCTTGAGAATTAGAAGACTTAGTGTGGTACAGTATTTCGACTTTTCTGGTGGCACAGTTGTTAGCAAATTTAATTGATCGTTCATCACGTTAACGATTTTAAGTAATGGAGATAATGATTTTAATCGCAGTACAAGACAAGGATAACCGATAGTTCGTATACCTGTCTTTAGGGCTAAGCAGTGAGTGTTACTAGGACTAAAAAACAAAAACAATTTCTCAGTTGGTCAGTTAAGAAAGGTATTCGTTGATCTGCTAATTACAGCCAGAAAAAGAGAGAGAAAAACGTTCATAGTTATCTTTTCATAAATAATAAATGTGTATAAGAAACAGAGAAATACCTGTAAAGAGTTTTGTTAATATGCACAGTCAGTTGGTCATACGTGGTGATTTTACGAGAGGACAAAAATGGGAACAGTGATTTGTCTCTAAACCGTCAAATTGTGTGAGGAGGGAAGATGCAAGCCATATAACAATCACCTGACCTCAACTGTGAATTCTTCTGGTCAGAGCTGCGTCCATGCGTGCAAGAGGCGGCCACGCATGCATGCTCACCCACTGGTCCTTGTACATGACTCTGGGATCCTCCAGGGCTTTACGAGTTTGACTGTTGCAATTTTAACTTCGTCTCCTCTTATACAGACGAGAGAGTGTTGTGACCCACTAGGGTACTATAGACCCCCACGGCCTCACCAGTACAGTACAAATTTATAAGAGAGATCCTGTGTACCAAGAGTTAAATTTAGATTGAGTATGATAGTTGAAGATGTCGGTGATTTGACGCATTATTATTATTATTATTATTATTATTATTATTATTATTATTATTATTAGTAGTAGTAGTAGTAGTAGTAGTAGTATTTCATTAATTTAGTCATACTAGTTTTGTTACTATCATTAACACGGTCGTTCCACAAGAGAAAATACAAGAAGGAATATATATATATATATATATATATATATATATATATATATATATATATATATATATATATATATATATATATGCATTTATTGATCTTGGTGCACGTGACAACAGGTGACAGTAACTGTGGTAAGAACAATACTGTGTTATCAGCTGAGAAATATGTTTGCTGTTTTCTCTCTCTTCCAAAATGTCGTAAAGTGAAGATATGCTGAGAGAAAATATATGCACCATGTATATAACAAAATGACGGAAATGAATATAGAAGCAGATTGATGGCGTTAAGATAACAAAAATACATTACAAAATTATTTTGTAGTTTAATCGCTGCAACTTTAGATTCATTACTTCATCTTTATAGAAACACCGTCACTTGCACTCAATCTGCGGGGTTTTTTTCAGGAATATTCTTTTGATAACAATGATTAGTTTCTTATTATCAAACTTTGCTCAAGTTGTTTCAAAGTTTCTAACAGTTTGATTTGATTTCCTTGAGCAGCATATCGTGAAATAATCTAAATTACTGAATGTGTTCACAACATATAGCAATCCTTGTTTGACGTATTTTATAACACTTATACTATTCTGTTAGTTACATTAAGTGCCAACAAACTTTATCGCCTTTGATAATTTGTGGTATTGTAGCGAAACCAAATATTTGTTTATATATTCATTTTGATCTATTATCAATACAATAATCATCAGTCATCACCATATTGAGATTTGACTTGATTCCTGGTATTAAGTTAGCAAGAGATTCATCTGTAAACATAAACAGTTTAACAAATATATCTACATGTATCCTGACACACTAGAGTGTGTTTAATATAATCAGTGTCTGAAAGTATTTATTATGATGCCCCAGCGTCCTCGGTTGATGTTTATGCAGCACTTGATAATATTACAACATAATATACAATTAACGTTGCCACACTCAGCATTACTTATAAGAGAAGTCAAACTGAATTGGCAATACAACAGGGATGTAGAAGTCAATACAACACTAATTAGCAGCTGTTTCCTCGTGGCAAGTTCACCATTGTTTGTCAGTAGAAAACAATACATATAGTGACAATCAACACCACGACACTGCTTCTCCCTCCCTCCCACCCGCTACCCAGGCTGAGGCAACCCACTGTACAGCCACTTAACCGCAGTGTAATTTTAACACACAAAAAAAAAAATTAAATCTCAGAGGGTATTATGTACACGATACCTTGTCGATGCTATTATATTATTTAAGATATTGATCAGTAAAAGCCGTTACAGGCAAGTAGCTCCTCTCACACACACACACACACACACACACACACACACACACACACACACACACACACACACTAGCACAATGGTGAGAGGACTCTAGAATACTCTTTGCTAGGGTGGTCATAATTGCAAAAAGTTGATACTCATCACGAAGCAACATCCTGTATATTGCACGTGTTCCTTTCAGTTACTGCACCAGATTACCTTGAATATAAGCATAATAAAGCGAGATGTTGCGTGAGGAGGCGTCATGTGGGCTTGTACCAAGTTTGTGAAAATAAGAAAGTATTTTATATGCGGTAGTTGTTTGTGCAAATAATACTTGTTATAGCCGCTGGTACTGGTGCTGCAGCTTGCAAGTCGCCAGAATGATTATGGTGGTAGAGTTGCAACTTACCCCGCATTAATTTTATTGTACCACTACATTCATGATTTTTTTTTTCTGATTATTGTTACATTCTCTGCTTTGACTGTGGACTGGTGACGTCGCCTTTAGGGGGAGTTCGTGAAACGTGAGGGGAATGTACATTCCTTCAACTTCATCTAATTTCTCGATTCAATTTCAGATAACACATCTGAACAGTTCTTATCTAGGGAATAATGAGCACAGTTTCTTGTAACTGGCTGGAAAGTTTTCTGTCAAGGACTGTATCCCTTCCACTTATGTTATCTGCTAATTTATACTAATTGTTTTCTGATCGTTTTCATGTTGGCTTAGTAATATATATATATATATATATATATATATATATATATATATATATATATATATATATATATATATATATATATATATATATATATATATATATATATATATATATATATATATATATATATATATATATATATATATATATATATATATATATATATATATATATATATATATATATATATATAGAGAGAGAGAGAGAGAGAGAGAGAGAGAGAGAGAGAGAGAGAGAGAGAGATCATTACGCATAAACCTAATTATACTTTCCACAATTTATTTAATTTTGTATTTATCATCTATGCTAATACGAAGTTGGGAGTGAGACGGGCGTTGTACAAAAAGTTTAATGTGATAATAACTAGTCGTGACCCCAAGTACGAGTTTTATAGATCTAATTATTTCCATTATACAACTTGGATCATAAATTACGACCTTCTATTTATGTTTCCGACAATAAATACTGTGTAGCAACTCCAACAGGAAGGAGGGAGGAACGGGAACACACCCGCGGCGATTACAATGACTTAAAAAGTTTCTGCACTGTGGTTGATCTGAAAAAGTCACCGTGCTTGTGATAGTTTAAGATAGCAGAGCAATTTAGTGTTGAGTAGCAGCGATAACCTCAATCTGGTGGTGACCGACAGGAAGTTGCAAGAATTATGTTTACCGTTGTTGGTACCTGTCTACTTACCTGCTACTACTACTACCACCACCTCTATTGCTACTACCAATGTCCTATTTCTTCTCTACTACCGTATTTATACCTGTCTACTAACTGCAACTACTATTAATGCTGTCTCTCTCTCTCTCTCTCTCTCTCTCTCTCTCTCATAGCATAAAGAACAACTATAGTAGCATAAAAATCAATCAGAGTAGCATAGAAAACACTCAGCATTACAGAAAAGGCACATCAGTTTAGACAACCATTAGAGCAGCATAATAGTGGAAGTGGTTGTCATGGCAGTAAGTTTTCAGTGAAAATAAAGGTACTGTACCTCATACTAACAAAACTAGGGAGAGTACCTTGAACACTTCTACGAGGTTGTAATTAGGGAAACATTAATATTGTAGTATATAAGAAAATTTATCTTTTACCTATCTAAGAATGATATAAAAAGTAACGCCATTTAATGTAACTAATACCAACAACAATAAAAAAAGAGGAAAAGCAATAATAACAATAGTAATGATAATAATAATGATGATGATGGGACTAGTCAAAATAATATTTTTAATGATAGTAATAACACTACTACTACTATTATTACTACTACTATTAAATAATGAGAGAGCAAAGTAGAAAGACAGACTGTTTGACCTAGACCTGGATGTTTCTTGCCTTGATCACGACCTTCTGACTAAAACATTTCCCACCAACCAAAAAAAAAAAAAAGAAAAAAAACGATGCCTTGAACTACCGAGCTGTTTACGTTGTACAAACTGGAACGTAAAAGTAGCCAGTGATGTGCATCTTGGTGAAGGAGCTTTGATAGCGTAACCTCAGTTTGGTGTAGCTGTTACGAAAACACCCTTTACATGGTTCTTGTGGATTGGGTGGTGGTGGGTAGTGGTAGGCTGCAGTATACTTAAGCTGTTATAGAACGTGGATGAGACCAGGCCAGGATGTGTTAATGGTGTCAATAGTGTTTATATAATCCATGAAAGTAAGTGGATTTATAAACATGTGTCTTTCTTTCTGTCTCACTGTGAAATAACCTGCAGTATATGTACGAAACGAATGTAAGTAATTCCCATTTACAAACACTAGCAACCGACCATACACTTTTATGGACAGAACTATTCAATACCCTAAAGGCGGTACACGAATGTAAACACGAATATACGTACACATCGTAAAATTACACATGTGTATGTTACCAGTGTCCGCTGTCGCTGTTAATGGCAGGTAACAGCAACTTCTCCTTGACCTGTTTTTTTTTATTGTATTCTCAATCACCTGACAGTTCCTTGGCTCTTGTGATCCCCCCCCCCTCCATTGTTTTTGTTTTTGTTCGTTGTGTCTAATGACTCCTCTGTTATGTGGTGTTGTATCATGCACATTATCGCGTTCGTTTCTAATTGTCGTATCCTTCATTAAGTTGTGTTGTTTGGCTCGAATTTCTTCATTCTGTTCGTGTTGCCATGATTGTGTTTAGTTTTTTTTCTCTCTCTCTCCTTTGAGTCGCTTTGAAATAGTAAAAGGGTCAATGGATAAGATGTAGAGAGCGTGCTAAGAAATAAATGGAAGAGTGAAAAGGATAATAATAATAAGAGTCTATAGATTCATAAAGGTGCTATGAAATTTTCTCATAACTGGAAATGTTATAATGTATATATCTGGTTTTTTGCTATAGTATCTACTTAAGATAGTTTTAGTATATTTTTCAGGCTATTATTTTTAAGTTGCTTCTGTGAATTAAGTCAACCAGTTAGCTGCATTCTTATATCTCACTAACGAAAACAATGTCTTGTATGAACCTTCGTGAATCTTGAGCTTAGAGTGAGCAGACGAAGACAAGGGAGGGGTGGGGTGGGGGGTGGGATGGGGGTGTAGTGGTTGGCGCGGCGTAACTCGGCCGTGTAATAATCAACGCCATCAATCGACGCCGCTTCAAACACCGTCATTTTTCCCTCTCGACGAGTAAACCCAGACAGGCAGAGAAAAGGTCGAGCAGCGCCCCACAGAGCCACAGTAAACACAGGCGCCACAATACTCCTGCAGGGGACCATTGTGCCGTCCTAGACCACCCGTGCTGCTCAAGTAAGACCTCTGTGCTGACTCCCCAAACACGGCAGCTCAGAGTATTAAGGTTATTACTAAAACCGAAAATACATGATGTAAGTGTGTGTGTGTGTGTGTGTGTGTGTGTGTGTGTGTGTGTGTGTGTGATAAAATCCATTGTATTTTGTAAATGTATTCTAATACCAGTTATTGGAATTTTTAAGTCGTAAATAAATGGTTTAAAACACCATAATAGGTACGTATAGCGTAAGTAAACTGACGCGAGATGAAAATGAGACTCATTGATTTTAGGGCTAAAAGCAGCCATCATGGAAGGTTGCATGACGATCCCGACTGTTGAGGCGGACAGGCATGTTAGTGACCTATTCATCACGAGTCTTCGGTGGGGTTTGTGTCGTAATTTTGAAAATAAGTTGAATTATGGCGAGAGAGAGAGAGAAAAAAAAGGCCACAGCAGTTGAAGGCACCGAGACCAGCTGTGATGGCTGTTGTTGATGAGGTCATTAATGTGAATAGCGATCTTATTAACGAAGACACGACGATTTGGAGATAAGATGGCTATTCAGGTGTGTAACTTATGGTTGATGTTGACGTGGTCGTAGATATGAGTTACGACGCTGAGGCCACAAGCACGATGGTCTGAGTAGAAAGAGTGTTAATGTGTATGGCGTCTGGAAGCTCTTCATGTGTTGGTAGATACGACTTACGGCCCTAGAGGCTTCAACACCACGGGGGTTAAAGAGCTTGTTCAGGTGTGACGAGATAATCACACGAGCGTCGCTGCTGATGATCCGCCATCCTCAGGTACTTCTCCGAGTCTCACGGAGTTAACACCTTAAACTTGCCGACTCCTCCGCTTCCCTCTTTCCTTCCCTCAAAGTTTACTCGTGATTAATTAGGCGTTTGGAGGATCACGGCATGGGGGGTGTGGTTTAAATAACGGAGTCCCCACCCCTTGATAATCGTCGGAACAATCACAGCGCTCTTACGAACTTGACAGTGGCGAGCGACCACTCTAGCTTCCAGGCATAAATACCGCCCTCATCATCCATTAATAGGTCTTTTTTATGAGTAATTTAGGAGCACTTCCTGGCCCCTCTCATTAATCTTAATCTTTCACGCTTAAACGTACTCAGTAACAGGTTGGATCGTGTAACCCAAATCAACTCCTGATAGACCGCCTTGCCGCTGTGATGTTGATACATCACAGTGTTACCCTCACATTGGTTGTGCTCAGGGTTAAGTGGTGCTCAGGGCTACTCTGTGTTGGCACCACCCTTAACTCATACAGGGAAACGAGGAATACGGGAGCACCAAATACAAGGTTTCAGGGACATTCCTATGTAGATAATAAACTGTCAGGACTCTGGTGAACAGTACGAGTTTCCAGGAACGTCGTACATTTTTTTTTTATTATTTTTGGTAAGTTAGATGTCTTGAACAGTAGAGAAGAATCCCTGGAAACAAAGGTCAGTATGAAAGAAGATCTATCTTGTCCTCAATTATAAATCTTCGAAAACAAACGTTAACAGGAAAGAGTAAGTTCTTAAGTATTCATGGAGTTTACGAGAAGACATTACAGAGAGTGAAAGAGATGAATGAATAACTATCGGCTGTATCGAGATGAATTGTTGAAGAGGTAAGAAAAGGTTCACTCACACGTCCACTTTTAGACCGTCTTTAATAAATTACATGAAGCAGGAAAAATATATATTATTGCCATCAAGTAAACTAGTACATAAGAATGAACTCTGGAACATATACAAGCAAGACTAAGTGTACTCAGTCTTAAGAGGTCCTGATATTACACACGACTGGCCACGGTAGTGTTGATAGACTTGGAGGGACAGGCGAACAGGGAACCTAGAGAATTAGACGAGTATAGTGTATAGGGAAGACTAAGATGTACACTGAGGTTAATATTAGGAAAGGGAGAGAGGAATCAGGTGTTGTGAGGGCAGGAGGAAGGGAAGGAGTGGGTGTAGTCAGGGCAGGAGGGTGGGAGTGGGTGTTGTCAGGGCAGGAGGAAGGGTGGGAGTAGGTGTAGTCAGGGCAGGAGGATGGGAGTGGGTATTGTCAGGGCAGGAGGGAAGGAGTATGGGTCGTCAAGGTAAGAAAAAGTCAATGCTATAAAGGATTGGTGAGATGGCTGGAATACAGACCAATTGTTAATGCGATAGACGGAAAAAAAATTCATTAAGACCGACAGAAAATGGACCCCAAAAGATCTCGTGAGGCAACTGGGAAAATAAAGAGAGAACTGAACGCATGAACAGCCGAGGCAGACAGACAAATGAACAGATTGAGAGACAAAAGGACCCCTTGGACTTAAACCATGTCCCTACCACATCGCACCATCTGTTCTCCTGTCAACAGCATCATAATGACCCGTGTTGCAGTGGATCTCAGTGTTACCAACTTTGAAAAAAAAATATCGTCACCATTCCTGACCGATTCAGTGTTGCCAATGGCCTCACCTGAGATAAGATTATATCTCATACCAAGATAGTTTCTCTCAGTGATCAGGGTAGGAGAGGAGACGTGGTAATAATGCAGTTTAGACATGATAACAATGTAGGTTAGAGAAGATGAACAATGCAGTTTGTTTATATAGGTTGATAATGAAATAATTTTGTGGAGTAGTTATTTATATATATATTCTAGGTTTTTGCTTTATAAGTGTATGTTATCACTGATCATCTTATATTATTCAAATAAATGTTTATGAATGTTAGGGAGGCTTCTAATATTGATTATTATTATTATTACTTTTTTTTTAGTGCTATATGAATGTTTATGTATTCCTTTATTATAATTTTGTTGTTTGATTACAGTATGTATGTGAATATTAAAGATAGATGATAAGACATTAAACGAGACATACAAATTAATATAATCCAAGAGAAATCCCGTGTATTTTCCAATCCACTTGAGCGAGTCATAAATGGGCGCCAGAATCCAAGTACCACGACCCTCTCATTGTTAATGTGTCGTACTCGAGGAGGAAAGGATAGCAAAAAAAAAGGGGGGGGGGAGGGGTGGGGGATTTATTAATGACAATTCGTAGGACCATAAGAAAACGAGAATGAAAATATATGACCGCAGTCCTGTTACCGTGTCGCTAGATAGGCAGAAAACTATCATTTATACTCAGGTGTTGTCATGTTACGGGGGATAAAATGAACTTACCCTTCCTTCAGCACAACAGTCTATTTAGGAGTGATGGATGATGAGGTTGTTAAGATAAGAGAGAGACAAAGAGCGTGTGTGGCGCGTTCTATACATCACCTTGCTGGCCCGAACAAGCAAGTTAACCAAGGTGTGAGGAATGAATGCTCTTATGCTGTTCTCTCCCCTCCCCACCTTTATAAATGACTGCATAACATGGGGAAGACCATCCTACACATGAAACTCTTGTAAGTCAGCCATGTTATACACCCTGGGTCTTGTGGCAATGCTCGAGTGCCCTCTACACTACAGCCTTGACACACAATAAATTGCTGTATGTCAGGATGACAGAGATAGTGTCACACTTTAAATCTCGATCGTATTTCATTTTTTTTTCTTAATATTTTTCACCATGTCTTAAACAGCAGATGTATTAATAGCACCAGACTCCGCATACAGTACATGGCAGCGTGACCAAGAACCGCCACACGATAACTACACCAAGAAAACTGTTCTTTTTCTCTCGTGTATGCTTGCTATCGTTATCAAATCCATTTACTGATAGGTGTCTTGACTTTAAGTGTTTCCCTGTATTATCTTCTATGAATAGTTGAGTTATATGCTTGACAGTGCTGTTGTTTTTACGTCTTACATGCTTCAGTTGTAAAGTTGTTTGCACCGCTGCATAACACGATGACAAGAACGCGTATAACCTGATTGCTATAGTCGTTCTCTTTATACAAGGTTGACATAAGTCAACAAAAATTCTCCTACGTTCTGTTTTGTTATCATGTTCTTCTTTGATTCACATTATGTTTGGTATTTACCTGAGACGGATGTTTACACTACATATATATCTAACTTCGTATATTTCTCCTTTTTGCAGTTACTGAACACAAGGTGGACCGCATCTGCAATCAAACCAGTATGTAAGTATTCCGAATTGCTATTGTTTTTTATTTTTAAAGAAGGTTATGTTTGTGTTGCGTTGTGTGGGATAATGGATGAGCTGACCATACTGGGCAAACACTCTGCCACGTTCGTAGAGTGATACGGCATATATAATTTGCAATAAAAGTTTAAAGTTCTGCTATAATAGTCGAGATAAATTTATTTCTCTAGAAACAGGGCCGCCGTTTGCAATAACGTCAGTAGTTTCAAACTCAACGCTTCTGTCGGGGTTAGTACAAAAGATGGCCTCTACAGACCCCAAATGCCACGTTCAGGTAAGTTTTAAGGGTGTTTTATTATGGTCTTAGTCATGGGCCAATAGGCCCGCTGCAGTTTCTTCCATTCTTATGTTCTTTTGGACATAAAAAACTCCCTTGTTCACACCAGCTCAGCTGTCATGTACTCTTACCTGGTAGACTTTCTCTTTTTCCTCAGTGCATTTACAAAGTATATCAGTACTAGATGGAGATACGAGTAAATTTAGAAGTAATGACATTGTTTGGACTGTGTTTTGAGAATGACTGGTGCTAGTTAACATGACAACATAGGGCTGTTATTGTTTTGATGATTCTTTTATGAACCACTGGGATATATCATCACTTATATTAATTAATGGGTAAATTTTAAGTTATGGTCATCCTTGTACTTAGACATGCAGAATGTTTTTTTTTTTTTTTTTCTGATGGTTTGCGATGTATTATGGACGATTTAGACCTTCATTCTATCGGAAATCACTAGTTTGAGTTACTATCCTCCCTTACCGGTGCATGTTAAACTAACTCATCATACCCTAACCTAACCTGTGAACTATATTTTCTTAGGCGATCAAAAAATTTTTGCGCCATAAATCCTGTAGAGATAATGTGTCTTATTGTTTAAAGTACTTAATCCCATAGTTATTATCTTAAGGTTTCCCAGATGACCAAACCTAAAATAATACCAATATTGTTTGGAATCTTTATTTTATGAAATTTGTTGTATGGTCAGCTAATATCCATTGAATTAGTTTATGTGCTTAGTAATATTTATATATTCAATATAATATTACTGTGTTGCACAGTAAAGCACAATTAATTTCATAATATTTACAGAACCGATCAGCATTCTTGCCTCGCAAGCGAGCGGACCGGGTTCGATCCTCGGGCAGGGTGAAACTATGGGCAAAGCTTCTTTACGCCCTTTGCATTTGCCTCTGTCTACCCAGCAGTAATTGGGAACCTGGATGTTAAACGATTTGCGGATCGTATTCCGGGGTAATATATATATATATATATATATATATATATATATATATATATATATATATATATATATATATATATATATATATATATATATATATACACACACACAAAGGGTACCATTTGAATGAGTCCATTTTCGTGGCCGCTGTCGTAAGGTGTCCCAGGGACAGGCCAATAGTCAGGGTATTTCGCCTTGAATTCTCCCGTGACGTGTTAGGAATGGCTGCATGGCATGCTATCAGCGTATGAGAAACAGGAACGAGTTGACATGCAGCTCATCAACTCTGGGGATGAAAAACAACGAATTGCTATGAATCTCGCAGATTGTTACCATAATTCGCGGCGAATATTACCAGGTGTCATGGCGAAGATGGACGTGTTGTGGAAACTGTGGCCTTAATGTGCGGAATAATCTGTCTGGGAGAATGTTAATCCTGGGTCTTGTTTATTCTGCCTGCACGTCTGTCTGAGGCTTGTGATAGGAAGTGATTTAACAGCTGGCAGAGTGTGTTATGACCCGAGACTGGAGAGGGCGAGCTGGCCAGTTACTGCAGTCTGGCCAACATGTTTAATAGGGTTTATATATTGTTGTGTCAGAGGTGTGAGATAAACCTAACAGTGAATACTGACAGTGCGAAATATGCTAAAGAGAGGCTCCACTTATTCTGTTCCTTATATTTACTTTTTGCTAATTTGTAATAATACAAAATGTAATTTACCAAAGAATTTATTTATTTGTTTTAATAAAGATATTTTCGCCCGTTTTCTATAAACAATAAAAAATATTATATAAAATGTATACTCCTCCGGAGTCCATAGTTATGGAGAATCGATTATTAAAAGATGCTGCTCACTCCAGTTACTCCAAGTAATACTGACACACAAGTACAGCATAAAAAATAAGGATCTTATCTTATGAGTCAGTTGAGTGACGTTTACTTTGATAATATATAGGAACACATTCCGCTAATATGAATATATATCGATAAAACCACACAGGAAAAAGGAAACATTGGAGCACCTTAACTTTCGTCTTTATTCAAGGTACTTCAGTGTTTCCCCTTCCCTGTGTGGTTTTATCGAGATTTATCTCGTACTCGTTTGTAACGTGAACAGAAGGAAATAATATTAACTAAAGTAGAACGATAGAAGGAAGACTTTGTTATTGCTTGTGTCTGCATAACTATGCCTTCACTGTAGGTATGTTAATTCATTGAAAATTTCAAGAGAATGTTACGGCTTAAGTATTCTCTATAACATCCCTGAATATCTAGAAATGGTTATGTATATATCATTAAGTTATAATCAATTTTCATTTGCACTCAATTCTTGAAAATGTAAAGAATCTTCTGGGGAATTTTAATCGTAAAAGCAGTTGCTGTCCAAGTAATTTTACTAAGATAATTAAATAAAGCGACATGATTTTCTATCGAATTTGATATATATATCATTATTTGACATTAGTATATTCTTAAGGCTGAGACTGTGACATCCCTGAGAATCTTTTTATAAGATTTTTAAACATACACAATTTATTTTCCATCGAGTGATTTACTCGGTATATTGCATTATATATATTATTTATGTAAACATACTGTGTGATTTTCTACTTATAATAGTCTTAAGGAATTGAAAAGATCATAATGGTTTCCTCAGTTGTCAAAATGTTTTGCTTGAAGTATAGTGAACGATTATGTTGGGTCAACTTCCTTTTCTTTCTTAGACATGATTGACTGTGATTCTTAATCTTTAATAACGAAATCAAACAGGTAGAAAGAGTGTATCTTCGTTCATTAAGTAAAAAGTAACAAAACAGATTATAGAAGCAAGAAGAATTAAATTAAAAGTAACTATTAACATAACCCGACATTTGTAAAAGCTTTTCGAGTTAGATATAATCAAATTGAAATGATGGAATACCTCTAGCAACAATATTAATAAGTATAATATTAACATCATCATTAACACTAACAATAGAGTAATGGCTACTGTACTTTTAACCCATCGAGTCCTGGAAGGTTAAACCATCGTCCTCAAAGGGTTAAACCATAGTTCTCAAAAGGTTAAACTATAGTTTTCAAAGGGTTAAAACATCCTCCAAGGGTTAAACCATCGTCATCACAAGGTTAAATCATAGTTCTCAAAGGGTTAAACCATAGTTCTCAAAGGGTTAAACCGTAGTTCTCAAAGGGTTATTAATTATTATTATTATTATTATTATTACACAGATAAGAATGTCGTATAAATTACACATACCCTGAGATACCGGGTATTGAATGCATTTTACACTCGATATAAAACTGTAGTTTAAAACTTCATTCACTTTACCTCACATTTATCTCGCGTGTTTACCATATTACCGTTAGCCTTGATAAGATACTTACTGTGGTCATACAAGGGCAGGTGAAGTGCCTCTTTCATTCAGGAAAAAAACTTTGAATAAAGGCTCTGACTGATCTCTTACAAGTGCATTGGAAAAGTTTAATTGAAGGCCTCCGAGACCCTCAGAATGTGGAAGTTAAAGGAGTGAAAATCTCCTATTGTGAACATTTAGGTCAACATCAACCAGTGAAGGGCACTACGCTCCTCACGGGTCTTTAAGGACACATTACGATGGTACGGGATCACTCTGATGTGCATATCCTATCTATGTACAGTATGTAATAAATTTGGGTAATTCTTGAGGAAAGGTAACTCGTAATAATTCATGAAACAACCTTTAGTTGTTTGTCGACAAATAAATAATGGTATTCATTTTCTTCTGTGTTTAATGTTGATAATTATGTTAGAAAGGTTTAAGGCATCATTAAGCTCGGAAAGATAGTCCTAATTATCCTTGTGTAAACAGTACTATTGACCTCTTCTGAAATTAGATGTAAACCGTCGAGTAGAGGGAGGGTTCTGATTTTGACGGCCTGAGTAAGATACGAGGTGAAAGAGCAGTTCGCGTTTATTTCTCTGGACTATCAGTGTAGATCCATTGCCCGGTTTGGTTGGTATTAGTGTGATCACTTCCTTAGGTACATTGCATCGTTGACCAGAGTATTTTATTCTCTTATTTTTACTGAAAGATTTAACTTGCCGGTAATTAATAATTTTATGTTACACTGAACCATCTCGCAATTACTCTAAAAAAAATAATGGCCGAAGAACTAAAGCAACAGCGTATTACACCAAATATGAAACAAAGTCTTGAGTGTTGATAATATGGTCGTTGTAAATGAACTGGCCCACGCCTGACATTTAATGTGGATGTAAACAACAGTTGAATAGAAAACCTGACTTTTGTTACCTACGTAAAATATTACCCAGCAGCCGGAGACTTAATTTACCTGAATAAACACATTGAGAATTAAAAGAACCATTAAGATACACTATTGTATTTCTCAACAAATGGTCTGTCATTCATTCATTCATTCATTCATATATATATATATATATATATATATATATATATATATATATATATATATATATATATATATATATATATATATATATATATTATAATAAACCGTCTAATAATTAATCTTAATCTGACATAACTTCATTAATTATATTTCTCACTTCATGATCAGGCAATATTAGTTATTTCTCGCTATTGTTTATTGTACTGTTGGTCGTGGGAGTTTCTGGAGTATATACACTACACGGGATTCTACTGTTGTCAGAAAAGATTGTTATTATAATGTCTTTCCTTTAGTCTATAATTATTTTGGATATATTTTTCTTCACTGAAACTTAGTTCAGATGAGACCTATTTATTGTCTTTGTTTTTCCGGTAAGATATTTCAGTTCATTTTTATTGTGGATGTGACAGAAAACTACATAATAGTAAAGTTTAAAATAAAAAATAAGTTTAATATCAGTTTTCATTAACAAATAATAATTTTAAGTGGACCAGGCGTTCAGAGATTTCAACGCTCTCAAGTACCAATCCTTGTTATATCTTTTATTTCGTAATTTACAGTAATAGAATTATTAAGCTTGAACGCACAACTTGATCCCAGCATGGGAAATACTGTATATATGTAAAACAATACATAAAAAAAAATAATTAAACATTTGTAAGACTCTCAGTTAGTCTCTTACCTGAATACTTCCCCTTCCCACAGGTATCACCCCCCCCCCACCCCCAACACACACACACACACCAAACATAAAATAATTACAACTTAAGGGACTTAAAGATATCAGTTTATACACGAAGCTTGCTCTACGTTTCACTGCAAATTGGGGAGAATAACTGCTCCAGATTTTGCGTAATGTACCGTACAGGTTCCTCAAAGATCTTTTTGTGGGATAACATATATATTTTTTTATTATTACAAATGATACGTACAGTCGGAAATGTTTCTTATTTTAATTAATCAGCAATTGCAAATCGTCAGCATAACTCATGGCGGTGTTTTAGTATCAAAACTTTTCTTTACTTACTGTTGACAAGTTCAACAGTGTAAATACTACAGATTACGTGAGGTAATTCCTCTGAGATAATATCCATATAAATCCTTGAACATCACTAAATACTTATTGGCTGTACTGCACGACCAGGAGACTTGGAAAATGTTTCACGGTATTTGCATTTGAATCAGAACAGATACGCTGCCCTATATACAAATTCCTTACAGGAGTCAAAGTCAGTCAGTTTCTCTCTCGCTCCCTTTTTTTTTTTTGTCTGGGTGTTGCTGGGTGTCCGTAAACTATTCACTGGCTGGAACATAATTATCGTAAAAAGGAAACTAATTTCAGAGAACACTGAATTCACGCCGCTGTCAAAGGTCAGGTCACAGCTGATGTTCAAAGGTCTGTTATGAAATGTTTATAACTAGCTATTGAAGTAAAAGGGACATTTTGATAACAGTTCACGTAAGTATGAAAGTTAGTTAATCAAAATGCAGGACGTTGACCTTTAATAGTATTTCATCAAGTTAAGGTCACAGGTGGACATGAAAGGGCAAATTGCTGGCTTTAACTACCGAGTTGAGGAATATCTTGATGAAACCTCACTTAGATACAAACCTTTACAAGGTCAAGTAGTATGTGTAGGCGTTGTCTGTCTGTCTGTCAATTATCTTGTCATACCCACCCTATAACTTTGGAATCATTGAGGATAATTTAACCCAAATGTATACAAAATGTGTACCATTACTACATGACGTGATGGATTTAACAGCCAGGTATCTCTATCAGAGGTCAAAGTCACAGATGATAAGACGTAATATCGTGTCATTATTGCACGGGTGTCATCTAGACATACCTGTGCTCACTACTTTACTCCACCACTGCATTGCTAAGCAGGGCGTATAATGTGCAGCCAACAGTACTCTTTGTCAGGAAAGGCATTATCAGTACATTCATGTTTGTTGTTGATGAACTGATGACGAGTACATTATTTTAACAATTTGCTCAGGGTTGAGAAAAATTTTTGGATAATGTTTTAACCATCAAAAGGTAAGCCATCACATCAGGTGGCTGTGTTATCAGAGAGAATGTTTAGTATTTTATTAATTTTTATCTTTCAACGCATTTGTAAAGTCATTAAGGCTTAAGGCATTCATGTTGTGTAATATATAATTAAAGTTAAACTGGACATAAATAATTTTAATGTTTTAGGGACGTGTTGGCTATTACGTGAGAGTAATTTCTGCTGTTTCTGACACTCAATCATCACATTAGGTCAGTTATTCCTAAACTGGGTCCTTAAAATTAATGCTCTTTTCATAATAGGATTGCGTTACCAATTATGTATGTTGGATAATACAATCCGAGTCCTTGTGCATTGACCCCCTTTTGCTTTTTTTTCCCAGCCAAGGGAATAACCATCCTTGGAACTAGTGCGGTGTTTTATATATATATATATATATATATATATATATATATATATATATATATATATATATATATATATATATATATATATATATATATATATATATATATAAATTTTTAATTACATCTACACCATTTATCTTCTTCAGTTTTATGTTTCAGCGTTTTTAAACAGATAATTGTTTAATTGAAAACAGCGTCACATAAATTAATAAAATACGACCCAAAAGATATTATTTCCGAATATTAATAAATACTACATTGCGAGTATCTTTAACTATATCAGTCCAAACCGGAACTATTAGTCACTTATTTCCCGACCATGACCAACCATAACAGTTGGTTCATCGTACCATGAAATGACAATTTGTGGTGTACTCTGTTATATCATGCAATTCTTAAGTGGGTGATTAAATCGGTATAGTGTTATATAATAAACACGGGCTGTGAGTTTACCCAATTGTTCTCCTTTCTCGTGGTAATTAATTTCCTGAGAGAGAGAGAATTTTGTTTTTTGTTTTTATAAAATTTAATATAAATTTTTGAGATTTTTGTGGTGAATTAATACATATGGTTTGTTTTCCTACCAAGATTACCTTCATGTTTGATCTTAACTGTGGTTATGATTGTCACATTCTTTATGGTAGAATGTAATAAAGTCAGCCATGGGTGTCTAATTGGGTGTTTTTATCGAGTATATTTTGATGACGTTAATAAAATATATACATCATAATCATTTACGGTCAACTATTTGTATCATGCACTTATTATAGGTATGACTTTTTGTAAAATACCGTTAACAGGAACTGTCCCAACCAAACACAACTCATTAACCGAGAACAGAACAAAAAATTAACACCCAATATGCCCCCCAGTCATAGTGCGCACTGTCGCTGTGTGTAGGGAGGCGGGTGGTATGGACGCCAACTCTGAGGGATTATTCGGCAGACTACAGTTTTTCGTTCCCCCGCCGCCGTTGGGGATAATGTAATATTTTGTTTGAATATTTTTAGCATAATGTTTTAAATCGTTGCGTATTTTAACCCTTGTGCGTGCATTCTTAGGAGCCTTTGTGTGTGTGTGTGTGTGTGTGTGTGTGTGTGTGTGTGTGTGTGTGTGTGTGTGTGTGTGTGTGTGTGTGTGTGTGTGTGTGTGTGTGTGTGTGTGTGTGTGTGTGTGTGTAAAACGTATTTTTTTTTGTATACTCACGGTTGTCTCTGTATGGTCACTTATATAATAGAGCGAACTAGGAAGAAACGTGTACACTCAGAGACTCGTGTTGGTATCAGTCGTGTGTAATAACATCCCATTTACATAATCCTTCATAGTTTTTTCTGCTGTAGGAGACAGACTAGGCAAGTTAATTATGCCATCATCAAGCCGTCACCAGCAGGGAGGTAGAGCAAGGGAAAAAACTCCATCATTATAGAGGTGAGGGAAACATTATAGTAGTGGGGAGTCCCGATAATTGCTAGTGTACGGGCCTACTCCTCCTCCCTATTACTTGGCCTCCACGTGTATTTTACTTTAAACTTTTCTTCTTTTAATGTCTGTATCATGTGTCTTGTTGATAATTCTAGACGTCATTTTAACTTGGTAAAAACTCACAAGATTTTATTTTTTCTGTGATTTTTCATGGCTTAATAAGTTTCCTCCTGCGGACATAATACATTTTTGACTAGACCAAGTTACGCAAGGTTGTACAAGAATACAGAATGAAACCTCAGACAGTAATGGCTTTAAACAGATAACATTTATTAGCTCTGATACATTGGAATTCTAAAGGTTAATAGTAAAATTTTAAATAGTTATACAAAAACGACAATGCAGATGTATGTTTGGGTATAAGTACACATAGAGAAATTATACACTGTGTTCTGAGTGCCTTACTGGATAGCGTTTTTGTGTGAATATAATGTGTAGTTAGTTTTTGTGGCTGTGTGTCGTACGTGCTCATGACTGCCGCTTCTAACAAAAAAGGTCTGGGAGCTTCCCGAGTCTCCTAGAATTTTATATTGGCTTTCTAGATAAGTAGTTTGTATTGTCATGTGATATATTCATAATCTAAAACGATATAGTAGTTATAAAGCATCACTAATACAGGATGAATGATAGAGACCACGACCTTCTCCACCGCCACATCATCGGGTAACCTCTGACGAGACTCATTATATAAGACACAGAGAGTCACCTGGCTAAAACAGCAAATTCGTGCACAAAAACTGTAGTGTTTATTTACAGTTTGTTAATGGTGGTGTAATTATCATAAAAACTTGAATACCCAAATGAGACGCCTGACTCTCATTGCGTAAATATATTATTTTTCTTAAAATCTTTGGTACTACATTATCAAAATTGTGTTTTTATTTTATATTTGCAGATTTTTTCTTTTCCTTACACACTGTAAAAATTTTAAGAATTTTATACCATAAAAAATAGTAGTCTCTATGAAGAGTGTATATACAGTATGTAATTAATGAAGCGAGAAAGTTTCCAAAATGAAGAAATAATTCCATATTCACTACAAGGTGAAACTGCGTTGTAGGTTGAGACGTTAAATTATTTTTTTTCAATGTTCATCGTACTTTGACAAGTTGAGTAAAGTCAGATATTTTTTATACCATAATATCTCGGTGTATCAGAAAGTCGAATGTGATGCGGATTTGATATACAAAGGAATATAAAGTGAACATTCTATGAGACATTGACCTTCATTGTATTATTGTCTTGACGGGAAGCGGAGAGTATAAAAAGATAGATAATAAAATTAATCGACATAAAACAACAACAACAACTGACAGCTAGAAAAAGAAATAAAGACACAGACTGAGAGAGACTGACAGATAGATAGAGAAACAAATACAGAGACAAAGAATACAGAGACATATTCACAAAAATGGTGAGAAATGCATCAAAGGTAAAAGAGGTTCTTCCTGGAGGGTGTCTCAAGGCCAGCTGGAGATTTTGCTAATGATCGACTACTGTGCACTTCCGCCTCCAGTATTTCTGGGGGTTGATCCCCCCCCCACCGCCAGTACCACCGCTGCCTCTACCACCATCAGTACTACAATCACCACTACCACTATCTCCACCACCAACCACCCCCACCACTATTAATCTCCACCAATCACCACCACCATGACTATTGCTGTTAACGTTAATAATGACGTTGTTATAAGCGAAATTTGTCCGTGGTTATAAATTTTGTTGCTGTAAGTAAGGTTGGCATTAATCTGTCTGCTTTTGTTGATATTAATGATCAATATGTTGGTGTAAGTGACTTCAGTATACAACAGGTTTTGATACTTTACTAGATATCACAGTTACAGTCAATCGCCAACACAGTAAAACGGCGTTCAGTTCCAACGTAAAGTTTACACTGACTCCAGAGAAGGAGTAAATGACGATGTAAACTCGAACTGTCAGCAGTCTAGGTAGCGTTAGTATACAGTACGTAAGCCGTGGCTATGATTTTATATCACTGTGGCAAGAGGCACTGTGAACCCTTTATAAAGTATGGTTCCTCTCGCATCGTCCAACAAGAAATTTTTCAAAATTAAATGAAATTATGCCAAGTTTTGGACCTGTGCTTTGTTAGTATAGTAATATTGTCATCAATTCTTAGTAATTTGTTCTTGTTAAAATCATAGTAATTTCTTATCATTTCGTTATATTTTTTGCAAGTTAGCTGCACCGTTTTAAGTTATTTATATCGAATATCTGTTTTTAATTATACAAATCCTTTAAAATATCCAGTAATAAATTTGTAGCACTGTTGCTGATAATATATAGTAGTTTACACACACACACACACACACACACATGTACAGTACGTGTGTGTAAATTTTCAGACTTAGTTAATGGTGTTTTTGATTATGGTCGATGGAGCATCTAATACTTAATCACAACAATGTACTGTGTAATGTCACGCACTATCGTATTATTTCTGAATGTTGTATCTAATTTCCTTGGAAAATATGATGCTAACTTGAACTTTGGGAGAGAAGGAAGAACAGTGTTGAGTAGAAATAATTATAATATAATTTAGGGTAGTTATATAAGACGTCGCATCTAGCTGTAGATATATTAGAAGAGACTAAACTAGCAGCAGTTGACAGCAATAACAAGTAACAGTAGAAGCAACAAGTGACAGTAAGAGCAGCAGGTAACAGCAGTAGCAAGCATTAGCGGTAAACAGTAGATGATGGAGTATAGAAATAGCGGAAGTCACAGTAGTTAGGGGAAGGTGTAGAGGGTAATGAGTCTTAAGTGTAGCAGTAACACTTAAAGTCATAGGATGATCTCACTTAAACTTCTTCTAAACACTTCTTTAATACATAGTTTCTTCCCCCATCACAGCACACACACAGTTACCGCGATGGTCTGGGTCAAAAATTACAATCAGACTCCAGTCCTTGGAATTTTTGAAGTTAATTACATCAAACTGGTATTAGTATAGTGACGTGTCTCGTAATTATGGTTGATAAGTAATTATTTGTGAGTTATTCCCACAATTAACTATACGTGACCAAAGAATCGGGTTATGACGAGACGACCACTAAAGACGTTGACCAAGATAAAAGGATTTATAAAGTATTGATTCAACGACGACATTAATGACTCCCAGCACAGCAAGACAAGTCATTACGCGTTCCATTCCTTCTTATTATTTTATGTAAAAAGATTTAAAAAGCTGACTATTAAGTTTCATAAGAACGAGAGGTTTATTGTTAGGCAGAAAGTTTTACGGTAATATACAGTACTGCATTTATTTTTCTTTGAGAAAATATACAAGGTCCCAATATTTTTGTGAGAGCTGAGATAAGTGTGTGTGTGTGTGTGTGGGGTGCTATCATGCGCCTCTAATAATGTTAACGACTTGGCTTACCTGGCCTGCATCGTAAGTGCAAGCAATTACGTTAAAATTACTTTAAACACCTGGATAATTACCATTATGGCTCAACAAATCTTGAACACCCCAAAATATGGGCTCCATTATCATTTAATAAGTGTCTTAGTGTTTTATTACATCATTTTCTAGAATTATGTTATTTTCTACCCTATTATGTTATCGCGTGTCTTCTAGCATCTTATAACGTATTTATGAACACTATGAGTTCAAAAGACTTTTTTCCTGGTAAATTTGACTCGTGAATTTTTATACCTTACCTGGAAACGTCCACCTTTATGTGGGATGGTAGAAAATAATATAGATAATTGACGCTTGTTATTTTTTGCTCATTTAACTCAACATATTTTTCTTTGTTTACTTTGTGGTATCGTGTGATGTGTGAGAATGTTGTTGTGAGGTTTAATAGACTATTACTTTATCCTTCGTTTATCTCAGAAATGCAAGCCGATTGGTCGAGAGAATATTAGGTCATCATCCCTGCTGTATCAATTTGGTCATAGTTGAAAATATAGAGTCAACGCATCTGTTTTTGATCTTCACACATAGTAGAACCCTGAAACAAACTTCCTCCATCTGTTTGTGTTCCTGCCAACAACCTTAACTTCTTTTTATTTCACATTTTGTTCTCTCCCTAACTTATGACTTTTTCCCTTTTGTTGCTCTCTCTCTCTCTCTCTCTCTCTCTCTCTCTCTCTCTCTCTCTCTCTCTCTCTCTCTCGCTCTCTCTCTCTCTCTCTCTCTCTCTTCTCTCTCTCTCTCTCTCTCTCTCTCTCTCTCTCTCTCTCTCTCTCTCTCTCTCTCTCTCTCTCTCTCTCTCTCTACACACACACACACACACACACACACACACTTTCAGTATATATAGACCACGTGGTGACTCTGGGTCATCCATTCTGCTTCTGTCATCCATAAGAAAAATTTTATTATTAAAAAATGTAGCCTTAGTTGACCTCGTCCCACCCCTCCCCGCCTTGCCTCGCCTCACCCCACCTCGCCTCCCCTCACCCCACCTCGTCCCGTCCCACCTCTCCTTGCCTTGTTCCTCCCCGCCCCGCCCCGCCCCGCCTCGCCCCATGCCGTGTAAATAAGTACATGCTCGTCCAGGGAAGTAAATCACAGCCCCAGAGTCACATCTGTTTCGTGCTGTTAAGGTACATGAGTTTCTTTAGTCACTGATGGCTGAACGACGGTAATGAAGGCAATGGTGTAATTTTTATGATTAACTGTTTCCTCTCTAATATATTCCTATTCGTGCTTGTCTTAAGGAAACTATATCAATTATACCACCACATAGTCATATATACTCATCATATATCATGTATACTTTATTCACATGTCTCATTTTTCTTTAGTTAGTATATTTCATAAACAGTTATATGTAATTGGAACGTATAGTAATCTAGCAGTTTTTGTATGGTGTTAGTAGTTCATTGATTATGTATCATGTGATGTGTGTTAATTTTACATCTGGGATGATATTTCTACGATATATTTGTGTTATAAGGTTACTTATGATTTTTTTTTTTTTTACTTTTTTGTGTGGGATTGTATGTTGAGGATATTACAGAGTGTGTGTGAAGTGTTCCTGTTTGTTGCTTCAACTATTTCCTGTCTTTGTGTTGCTTCAGTCACTTCCTGTCACTACGTTGCTTCAGTCACTTCCTCTCACTGTGTTGCTTCAGTCACTTCCTCTCACTGTGTTGCTTCAGTCACTTCCTGTCGCTGTGTTGCTTCAGTCACTTCCTGTCACTGTGTTGCTTCAGTCCCTTCCTCTCACTGTGTTGCTTCAGTCACTTCCTCTCACTGTGTTGCTTCAGTCGCTTCATGTCGCTGTGTTGCTTCAGTCGCTTCATGTCGCTGTGTTGCTTCAGTCACTTCCTGTCGCTGTGTTGCTTCAGTCACTTCATGTCGCTGTGTTGCTTCAGTCACTTCCTGTCACTACGTTGCTTCAGTCTTCACTTCCTACTAGTCTTGTGTTGCTTCAGTCACTTCCTGTCACTACGTTGCTTCAGTCACTTCCTCTCACTGTGTTGCTTCAGTCGCTTCATGTCGCTGTGTTGCTTCAGTCACTTCCTGTCACTGTGTTGCTTCAGTCACTTCCTCTCACTGTGTTGCTTCAGTCACTTCCTCTCACTGTGTTGCTTCAGTCACTTCATGTCGCTGTGTTGCTTCAGTCACTTCCTCTCACTGTGTTGCTTCAGTCACTTCCTGTCACTGTGTTGCTTCAGTCACTTCCTGTCGCTGTCAACACACTCCCGGCATCACACTCCCCCTCCCGTTTCTTTATATTTTCGAGATTTCTTCGTCCTTTGATCCAGCCCGTGGTTATGGCAGCGGATGAAGGGTAATAGATAGCTGGCGAGATTTACTACATAGTTTGTGGTTGATGTGTCTGACAGCAAATACATCGAAAACATGGAAGGGAAGTTTGTCGCCACGCGTGAGAGTTCATTTTAGCGATAATAAAGTTGTTTCGGGAACTAAAAAAAAAAAAGTAGAACGTTTAATCGTTTATCTACAACACCACTACAGCACCACTATTCATATCGGTATTAAAGTTGTATTTCGGAAAGTGAATTGATTTTAGTATTAACTGTAGTAATTAGTCTCAATCTTAAATCTCAAATGTTAATCCAGGAAACTCGTCTTATCTAACCGTACATAATCCAAATATATTTATTCATTCATCATCACACATAAACACACACACACACACACACACACACACACACACACACACACACACACACACACACACACACACACAAAATAACACATCTTTTACACGGTATCACAGGCAGAAGCAGAGTTGTGGGTGCCTCCTGACGCGAGCATCACACACCCACAACACTCCCCCAAATTATCGTGTTGGTGTAGCGTAAATAATGCCAGGTAATCTGACAGGACGGCGAGAGGTTACCTGCCCACTAATGACTGGCGGCTCGCACCTTGAGGCAGCTTGGGGTAAACACAACAGCTGACCCGACGACCGAGCTGCTCGTGTTGTGGTGGTGGTGGGTGCTGCTACCTCCCGTGATAGAGAGAGAGAGAGAGAGAGAGAGAGAGAGAGAGTCGGGTTAAGTTTGGTTGCTGCTACCTACTACAGTGACAGTGGGAGAGAGAGTGAACACAATTACACCATTGTTTGTAATATAATTCTAATAGTTGTAACTGATGGTAGTTAGCGATGATGATGAGCGAGAGTAGTAGTAATCGCGGTTGAACAAGATAGAAAAGAGTTGTGAAGACGATGGTAAGTGTAGGTAATGGTTGTTTCGAGTAGAATATAGAGTAGATTATAATAGATTGTAATACGAATATATGAATGAGCGTCGCTATATACTGACGTGTGTGTGTGTGTGTGTGTTGAATGCAAGATATTTTAACATCTATAGTATAGTAATATTAAGTTAGGTGTTTTTCTACAAATTAAAATGTTAGGGTTTATGTATTGACAATTGCCGAAGATATTTATATGCAGCGAGCTTTGAAACCTTAAATAAGTCATTCAGTATCACAGGTTATGAAATAAAAACCCCGTGTGCTTATAAAATAACTAGATATGTAGAAATTAGAAGAAACAAAGCAAAGACTGAATGAAAAATGGAATTGTGGTTTCTTTTAATTGCCCAAAGGTGAAATTACTTAATTTAAAAAAAGGCATTGGGAATTATGTGCCATTATTGCAGGATGTAATATAACTTACGTCTGCGTAATAAGTTTCTTGTGTAACACTTCCCCGTTGAATTATGTAACTTACAATGTTCTCCTCCTTGACACATGACAGCTTCGAAATTCTTGATGAGAAATTCAGAGCCCAGGAGAGTTCATCATGATGTAATAAGCATCTGAGTAGAATCAGTGAAGTGAGTGTTTCTGTGAGTGTGTGTGTGTGTGTGTGTGTGTGTGTGTGTGTGTGCATATTGTGTGTATGAACATGAATCTATGTATGTGCGAAAAAAAAATACTTTACAGCGATGACTTTACATAATAGTGCTGACATTACATAACATAATAACATTTCATAACATGGTTTTCGATGCTTCATTAAGTCGGTAATTAAGAAGGGAAACATTAATTCGTATCATAATAATAAAAAGATACTGCTCGACTTGATTAAAGTCCTAGCGTTAATTCCTTTAGTTCTTGGTATTATTACACATAACTTACATCTGTGGGTTATATGTCGTCATGCCGCTAATGGAGATATGTCGATTTTCCTCCCTGATAATGATGATGATAATTTTCTTTTATTTTGGTGACGATTTTCCTCCTTAAATATTTAATAAATACAGTATGCTAATATTTTTGTATGTCGACTTTTCTTCGTTTCAAGATGATAATAGCATCCCTCCTTTTGCGCCCAATTTTTCCTTTATATATATATATATATATATATATATATATATATATATATATATATATATATATATATATATATATATATATATATATATATATATATATATATATATATATATATATATATAATAAGGTAATGTCAGTAATTCTGTGTCGATTTTCCTCGTTTGATATGTTGGTAATAACGTCCATATTTTCGGCCCGGCACCGCTTGTGGAGCAAATTCATGTGACACTTTATTGTCTGATAATGGAGACGTTAAAGTTGAGAGCGCCTGTACCTCTACCTCCCCATCGACAGGCATTACCACCGCCACCCCATCGCCAGGCACTACCACCACCACCACCTTATTTCCAGGCATTACCACCTCATCGCCAGGCTACCATACACTATCTCATTGCCAGGAACTAACACCACTCCCACAATCGCCAGGCACGACCACCACCACCCTATTTCCAGGCGTTACCACCTCATCGCCACGCATTATCACCATTTTATCGCCAGACATTACCTCCACATCACTGGCATTAGCTTCACCGCCTCGTCTTTTGGTGATAATATAATTGGAGTTATAACAATGTTTCCGGCCTCTCCGGGGATCAACATATATATATATATATATATATATATATATATATATATATATATATATATATATATATATATATATATATATATAAAATAAAAAAAATGAAAACTTTAAGCTCCTCTACGTGTGTGTTGGTGTGGGGATCAGTGGATGTCATCATTATGACCTGACCTCATGTTTTAGGTCACCCTGTATATTTAAGCCTCTCTCTGTCCATGTAATCCAGTTGCCTCTGAAGATGTCTTGAATAAAGACGAAAGCTAAGGTACTCCGTTGTTTCCATTTTCCCGTGTGATTTTATCAAGATATATATATATATATATATATATATATATGCAAGAAAATCACTGTAGGTGCGCGTGATCCAGGTATATGCTGATAACCACATGGAAAGAAGAAAACACGAAGTTCCCAACTGCTTTCGTGTAATTCACATCTTCAGGGGTGAGTACAGACTAAGGAGAAGTACAAAACAAGGTATATTTATATATATATATACAGAGGAGGGTGAGATCAAGTCTACAATCGTCAGGTATTAGGTAACGACCCTAATAATATATATATATATATATATATATATATATATATATATATATATATATATATATATATATATATATATATATATTCTCAGTAACACATTCATTAATCGCTATTACTGTATCCTTGTTATGGCAGTTGTGATGTCTTGTAAGATATGCGATGATGTTATTTTTCATTCAAGTATATCCGGTAATTTTAGGTAAGGGCTGTTATTACTATTGTTTATTTATGAAGTTTGTCTCTTAAAGTCATGAAACACTGGAGGAGAAATACAGCGATTCACGGACTTTTGTTTTGCTTTTCTTTGAATGTTTAAGTAAGTTGTATATATTTATTTTACTGATTAATCTGAAGTCATGCAAATAATAGGTACATAATATTGATAATTTACATAATGGTTAGACTGATATTATCTGACTGTACTAAGAGAAAATAAATTATTGATTATTATTGAGAACTTTGTGCGTACATTATTAAGAGAATAATATTATGGATTACATTAATCAAGTTTATTCGGTAATTTTTCACTTTCTGTTACAATGTATAATTGGGCATAAAATACTAAGGTCTTTAACTACATATTCAAAGTTAGACCATGCACTTAACACCAACCATCAAAAATAAAGAGAGACACATCTATCTTGTTGAATGAAAACTATAAGAATAAGAGAAAACGAGTTGATATATGTGAACCTGGAGTACTGTACAGCATACGTCAATCCTTTCACCCCTTACCTTTCCACAGTACTCCCAAACTCCCATACGCATGACACTACTATTCATCATCATTAAGAAAATAGACAAAAAAACCCACCCATTATTATAAGGTATGGAGCAGTTGTTCACATGTTCAGTATCAGCCTCTGAGTACTTCACATGAAACAGTGAGTTATAAAATGTTGACAATAATGATGAGGCGACGAGTGTGTAATATCACTCTTTTTATACCTGATGTACTGTATATTATTCTTCATACACCCTCACCAGTACTCCTCATCTCTCACGAAAAAATAAATTGGAGAAATAACATCGTACAAAGGAGTTGCTAGATTAACGTTTCTACCGGAACAGGAAATGAGATGCTAAGTGCTGTCAATGATATATCATCAGGATATACGAGTATACCATTAGAATTCATGATATGTTAGTAAGATATGCTGTACAATAACCCCAGGACTTTAGGAAGGGTGAGATGCAGAATGTATATTGATATAATTATATTGCAGAGGAATAATATAACGAACGTAAAGATATAACCATGTGATATATAATAAGATATAAGGCAGAGAATAGTGTACCTCGAGGGTGTAATTCTGAAGGTGCATAATGTAGTGAGGTTTACACCTAAGAGCTGCCATGTTGGTGTTTTGGTCAAGAAGTATCTCTCGTTGGATTTGGTGTGACAGTTCTTGCCACAGTGGAGCATAGTGTCGGGGTGAAATGTAAAAATATGATGATATTAATTTACCCTATAAGATGAACAGCGTATAATTCACCATTAAGACCACATACATCCAATTACAGTTAAATCTCTGTAATTATGACATATTCAAATACGTGAGTTAATAAGTAAATTATAATACAAGACGGATGATAAGAGAAAATTATATACCTGTAAACACAAGGAGAAATCCCGTTGTTATTCTTGCGTGTTTTCTTTTTACAGCATGATAAATACCATCAACATTTTCATTTACAGTCGTATTGAGATATTTAGTAATCCTGTGTATTTATATTCAGATTTATATGCTTTAGTGTATATGATTTACTTACTAATTATTTATTTACATGTTCACATAAAACAATAACTCGACTTGTTCCGTATTTTAGCGTTTCAACTTCCAAGGTCTACACTGTCTACCAAGACCTATTCTTTTCACAACGCAATAAACAACATTTGAGTTAAGTTTTCTTTGGTTTTGATTATCATAGTTATATTAATATTTACGGAACACAACACTGAGGGGTGATAGAGAAAGTGAGGGAAGAGGGACGCAGGGTGAGGGAAGGAGGAAGCGAGGGTGAAAGAGAGTACTCCGTCCCCCTTGACCCCCTCCGGGATAAACACGCTCACCACCAACGCTAATCGTCTGCGTGATTAAAGGCATCGTGAAATATTTTATAATTAGCGAAAATGAATAAATATTGGTGAAAGTAGCTATTAACCTGTCTGTTGTTTGGCATGTATAATATTTTTTCTAATGCATGGAAAATAAATGCGGTTCATTTTTAGATTTTGAGACTGTTTGATTGTAATAACAATAATAATAATTATAATAATGATTATGATGATTTTAAGTATAATAATATGAAAGCTAATAAAACAATAATTATATTCAAGATTAGTTAATACTTAAACAATTCTTTCAGAGTTAATTAACACCAGAAATAGTGCAGTGCCTGGGAACCTGACGGGTTATAGAGTACAAATTATTTCTAGTGACTTTTATTGTGTCTGGTGATGTATAAGTGTGAAAAGTATACACAGTGTATATTTGTTCAGTATTTTGTTATAATTTGTTACTCAGTTTTTCCGCTCTTTCCCTTCCCTCTCATACACACATACACATTTAATGTACATTATTCCTTCAATACCGTTGATGTCTATAGAAATTCATATTTGTTTTACAAGTGAGAAAAGCAATATATATATAATGGATGCACAAAGCAATAATATATATATATATATATATATATATATATATATATATATATATATATATATATATATATATATATATATATATATATATATATATATATACATACACACAGTAAAGGAGACCTGTACACACCTGTGTTTTTGTCATTACAGAAGAGACATTTTTATTTTCCCAATTCATTAATCCAACACAATAGGGTTTTAACATGTAATACTAGTATTGAACAAGCCTTAATATACATTTTATCAGTCTTGAATCACATTAGCGTCATTGTAATCTATTGTGTGTTAATCTATGACCTATTATGGAAGAGAGAAACAATGTTCATACACCGTAACACTGAGCAATAAATATCTTGTAAACTGCGTGCATAACATTGGACGATATATATCTCTTGCAAATGAAGAGAAGGACATGAATTGTGTTCACTGTCCAGAACAGTAGGGGAAAAAAACAAGTGTGGTGGCTTCCTCGTTGGTGGAGATAAAAGCGAGGAGACCTTGCTATGTTGGCCTTGGTGGTGATGGCAGCCTCCCCAGCTGACCATCTATTCACCCAGGTAGCCAATCAGCCAGTCTATCAATCAGTAAGCTAACTAGTGTACCTACTAATCAGTCACTTAGTTAACCATCCAGTTAAGAAAGCCGTCATCTAACAACTCAGCCAGTCACTGAATCATATAGTGAATAACTAGTCACTGTGACACCCTAACTAGATAAACAACAGGCATATCCCCTAAACCAGTGTCAGTGAGTGGTTGTCCTGCCTGCACCTGAAGATCCTAGAGACATAAAGATGGGGTACAAGTCCACTGTTACACTACCACCTCGATAAAACACGGACTTAGTCCCTGTATTGAATCTCCTCGCTGCTGATACAGTAGACTTGGTATGTGTTGTAGAAACGTCACCCCTCTCGGTCTTGGATACCTCACAGGAGATGAGTCGAGACGGTTACCCCTTCACCCCACTAGGTTTTATATAAATCTTTACGGGGGGATGAACTGAGCACAAGGGGGACTATTCCATAAAGGTATAGAGGCTTTGTGGACTAAAACGATGAGTTGTGAAGAAAGAGGCTCGCCACCTATAGTGCTTCCATCCCCTAATGTAAAGGATAGACTTGGGATAAGAAGGGCTCGGGAACCTCAGCACCTGGATACACTGAGAGGGGAGGCGAGCGTCAAAACATATTTCAGTATTATATCAACATGTTTTGAATGATCGTTCTGATATGTTGGTCGTGGACGCGGTAGAAGTGATGGTAGAGATTGACAGTTTGGCGGAGTCGGTTCGTGTGCAATAAGTTATCAATTTCTGAATGGAATATAAAGACCGAGATGATAATTATTAACTACAGTATGAATTATCCTGTAATATACGAAACAAATAATATGTATTTTTAATCAGTACAGTGATGCAATGAATATCAATAGTATATGAAGAAACAAAACAAATCCATTTCACTATTGCACTGTGTTGTTCTTATGGTCGTAATCTTGCTGAAGCACTAAAATGGAAGGAGGAAACAAAAGTGGTGAAAGGATGAACAGCAAGAAGACATGGAGATAAACGTAGAAGACACAAGGATGGAGAAGGGTATTGAAAAGAGGTAAAATAAAAAGGTTGGTGAAAAGAGGAAGGAACAAAGATGGAAAAGGTAGAGAAGGGCACCCGGTTCTTGCCTCGTAACCTTCCCTGACATGTGAGGCGTGTGGATGCAAGTTTGTAGAGGACTCTTGGTGGGTAAGGTGTAAAAAAATTAATACCACTTGAAGGTATATCTGATGCTTGGTGCTGATATATAAACTGGGTGGAGTTGATGGTTACGTGTTCCACCACTCTCTCTCTCTCTCTCTCTCTCTCTCAGTGCATTTCGTTATTTCTGGCTCTTTGTTTATCTGCACTTGATTCTCTCTGCCTTATATTCTCTCTCTCATGAAAACCGGATAAATAAATAAGATTTTAGGGGAAATAAAGAACACATGGTCACTGGGATGATTGGGGTACGATGTGTGGTGCGAGAGATGTTAGTAAAGAGATATGAGAAATAGTGAAATGAGGATGCAAAAGGGAGGCAAGCAAATGAGGAAGATGCGAAAATTAAGGGAGCAAATGAGGGGAGATGCAAAAATGAAGATAACCTAATGAAATAGATATTAAATACGCAGAAGTGAGGCAGATTTAAAGTGCATGTAAAGAGAAAATGAGGCGGGCGTGAGGAGGAAGAGCAAAGATGAGTGAATGTGAAAGTGATGAGTGGGGAGGAGTAGGAGGGCGTGAAGGGGTTGACCTGGGAGGCAGGAGAAAGGGGTCATCCACTGACCCACTTGTGGCCAACCAGGGCAGTGCAAATCCGTGGAGTTGACCGCCTGTGTGTGTGTGTGTGTGTGTGTCGCTCTAACTTATCAGACCGAGTGGTTATTGGTCAGGAGGCGAGATGTTTAAGCTTAATGCATAATATAATCCTGGAGATGTTGGTTTGTGTCGCCAGGGGACACCACTGGAGAATTATGTTCTTTCGTAATCTCAAAACACTTGAGGACTTTGCCCATCGTAGGTAACACCACAAACCCTTTGAGTACGAATATTTTACACCTTGAATACGATGATTCTATCCCCTGAGTATGAGGACTCTACCTTTTGAGTATGATGAACCTATTCCTTGAGTATAAGGATTTTGGCTACTTGAATACGAGTATTTTAACGACTTGACTACAACGATTCTACCCAATGAATACGCGGATTGTATCCGTTGAGTGCGAGCATTCATTTCTTTGGCTACACTAATTCTGTTCCCTAGTGAACAGTACCCAAAACCTTTGAGTACGAGACCTTATCCCGGGCGTAAAAGGCCTTAAACCATTGAGCACGAGCATCCTAAGTGTTTGGATTTAAGGATCAAGAGATTCGACTCCTCCTAATCAAAAGTTGCAGCACGTTATTAAGTAACCATTCGTTGAAAACCACAATGAATACAGACCTTCCTCAATTGAACACAAATTAAAAAAAAAACGGACAAGATTGAGAAGAAATCCGACAAAACTAAATTAATTTCTTACGCTTATTCTCGTCCAGATTCCCATCAGCTTATGTAACGCTAAATAATTCTTGTCCGGGTTCGCATCAGCTTATATAACGCTTAATGATTCTTCTGCAGGTCAGCATCAGCTTATGTAACGCTAAATAATTCTTATCCAGGTCCCTATCTGTTCGTGTAACACTAAATGATACTAAAGCAAATATATTTAGGTAGATTGTATACATCGGCCTAAAGGATCCTTTGAACGCTGGATTATAATTATACAGTTTGTGAGTTTCAAGCCGAAGGTGGACACAGTTTGTTGTATTCTTGTTCCTTGGAGTTCAGTTGGGTGTGGGTATGTTTTTTTTCCCTCGTTACAAGAAAAATCGTGATTCAGTAGGACATTGGATGAGTGTGCATCTTGTATTGAGAGAGAGATAATAATCACGGAAACAAATAAACCAAGAGTTGAAGGGTGGTGGAGGAGGGAGGAGGGGGGAGGAGGAGGAGGAGGAGGAGAAGAAGCAACAAGATGAGGAACGGAGGTAAGAGCGGGGCGAACAAGATAAGCCAGCAGAAAGGGCAAGTGCCTGACTGTGTCGACCTTGACTACCGAGACCTGCCTGGTCCCCCACACCCTCGTCCAGATCTCTCGACCAGAGGAAGGGCGAGTGAGGGAAGGGCCGGCGAATAGAATGTGCTTAGGCTGTGAGACGTGATAGGTTAAGGGGATCCGGAAAAGGTGGAAGGGCGGGAGGGAAGGTGGGTGGGTGGGAAGGGGGGAGAGTGAGAGAGGTAGAAATGTCAAAGTACAAGGTGTGTGTAAGGATGACCTGCAGAAGTTAAAAAAAAAAATAGTTGGATACAATACTGTTCGGTGTGTGTGTGTGTGTGTGTGTGTGTGTGCGTGCGTGCGTGCTTGCGTGCAGTGTGTTTATTCACGCGTGTGTTACTGTATATGTGTTTAAATGTTGTAGTGAGAAGTAATAAAATGTTTAAACTAGAGTAAAAGGTACAGTACTGATATAGAAAAACTCTATTCATTATCAGAGGGTAGGTCTCCTTCGCTTAATCTGGCCTATCACCTGATATTTGAGAGCGTCGGGCCAGGTATTAACTTGATAGTTACGCTGTGTAGGCCGAAACATTCTGTCCATCTATTTTGTGATTTAGGGAGACGTGTTTCTGTGGTTCATATTCACCTTTCAATAAATAGCTGCTAACTTTAACCACTTGTGTACAGGGTCTCCTCTCTGCTGAATAAATCGTCTGTCGTTAATTAAATAATAAATGAAATATTAAACGTGACGTCCCCACAGCGAAGGAGTTAATGTATTACAGGTGTGTTAATCAGATGTGAGACAGAAAAAAAAAAAGATAAACCGTTAACTAACCATCATCTTACTTGGGAGTCCATGAAGAAAACCCACCAATCAGGATTCCTTTTGGTAAGTCTCATCTACGTTACCTCACTGAGGGAAAGATCAAAGGGACACAGTATGTCAGGCGGTGAGGAATCCTTGGGATGGGAGGCCCACTCGCTACCGGTGCCACCCTTGACATATACAACGCCTCTTCATAACAGTCAATGTTCAAGGTTAATTGTCAAAGATCATATGTGGCAAGCGGATGATGCGCGTACTAGCTGCTTAAGACCACTAGAGGTTTAAGTGCTGGGACTCCCGCTGTGTAAATGACATAATAATGACGACAACGATGAGATAATGGAGGGAGTGTGTGGGTGGGTGGAGGAAGCAAGGGAGTGAAGGATTCAGAGAGGAACAGAGACTAAGAGGAAATGGGTGATGTTGTGCGGGATATTTATCCTAGCGTACAAGTTTTGTTGGGTGCATGTGGAAGAAATTAAGACACCACCGGCACGCAGAACAACACAACTTGAAAGTGCTCGAAAATGCAAACTATACTCACCTTACTAGTACATCAAGTTAAACTATCACGCGCATTAAAGGTCAAACGTGGAAGGAAACACATGTGTGAGAGGTGAGCTGCAGGGGAGGAAGATAACTAGACAAAAAAAAGTGAAAGGAAGTTAATGATAATGATGATGTGATACCTAGGTGACGTCATGTTAATATTATCGCTAACAGATCAGTGAGTAAAGAGCGGAGCGTTGGCATGAAACAAACGCTGTCTGAGTAGCCTTAAGCAATCATTGATATAACTGTTTATTTGAGAATTGATAAAGTAAACTCAGGTGTTGAATCCATGACTCTTAGTTTTATTTAGTTTTATTTTGTTTTTTGCTTGTCTTAATGAATTTTAATCGCCCCAAAATACAAACAATATATAATTCAACTTTGCTTTTTGAACGTTTTAGTTTTCTACTTCCTCTTCCGCTGCCTTAATACCTCCGTCACAACTCTTACTTACAATATCTTTTACCATCATCTTCCCATGTTAGTTACTCAACCCAACAAACATACACTATACTTCAAGGAAAACAAAAATACTATCTCACTGATGAATTATATTAATGGACAACGACTGATAGAGGGATGACCTCGGGGGCAGTTGAAGACGAGGAAAACCATTACCACATTAGTGAGGTGTGGCAGCAGACTCAAGTGACTGGAACTGAGCATGTGGGATAATGGTGGTGACATCTGGGGGGACTCGCGTGGATACAATTAGACGCTAGTGGTGGAGCTTCACGCCTGACACAGCATCCACGATACAAGCAGCTGCCTCGATGGATGTGCTGCTCAGTAAAGCACATGGATACTTGAATGAATATCCATTATTGAATATATACATGGACACAGGTGGATGAAGACAGGTGGTTGAATAGACAAATAAGGGACGGTGGTGTTGTTTCAATACTAATGATTATTTATACTGTAAGGCCGTGGAGAACGTTCTTGAGGACAATGATGATGATCTAATACAGATTTGGTCACATCCTTGAAATTTCTTGTTATTGTTTTGTTTTATTGCGAGACGGGGCATGAAGGTTATGGGTATGATCGTGTTGGCATGAAGGTGTATATAAATTGTTCTATTTAAGTGTGGGGGGAGGGGATAAGAGCTATATCAATGACAAACGGAGACATTTAAGAGATATCATAGTTCTCCATAGATATGAAACTGGGAGATAATTAGCAAGAATTTATAAGATAGAAATGCAATACTCCCATACAATCATCTGAGGAATGAGAAGGTGAGATGTCTTCAGTGAGATACTGAGAGATAGTTGGAAATATCTCTTTTCTCCTCAGGTAAGAAATTAATTGAAATTTAGTGAATAATGAAAAGGTTTTGAGGAAGCAGGTGACGGGCTTGGCGACCTCGAGTCCTCTACACTGTTATGCCAACCTCTACCCATCCCCTTCCCTCCCCATTCCTCTCCTCTGTTCTCCACCCCTCCTCCATCTCTGTCTTCCCTACTCCCTTCCATCCTTTCCTCCTACTCCCTCGCATCCCCTTCCCTTCCCTCCCCTTCCCTTCCCCTCCCCTCCCTTCTCCCCACCTAGTTATTATATATCATATTTGTATCACTTATGTTACTTGTATTTTATTTGTCAATCATGTGACCCATTCCCCAATTATGTAACTGTACATTTTCATCCTTCCGGCTGCCATGCTCTTTCAATTAACCGTTAATTATTATTATTATTATTATTATATATATATATATATATATATATATATATATATATATATATATATATATATATATATATATATATATATATATATATATATATATATATATATATATATATATATAATACAATATAATATTCAGTATTCTTCTCACTAACACTACCCACAATTATGATGATTTAGAACATTATAAGTAAACCACTTTGAATTAAATCATTGTAATGATATATTAAAAAAGCTTTATAGCAATAATTAAGAAAACTACCTTTAATATACATCTTTGCTTTGAGTGCTCGTTTGGTTGTTAAATTTAGCTGTAAAATGTTTATGTACTTGTACATGGCTGCCTCAAGCACCTAACCAAAGCTCGGCGTGAAGGAGAACTTTTTATTCATGTGTGTGTATGTGAGAGAGAGGGTATATTTACGTTTGTTTTCTTGGGTATTTGTGTAGATTTGTGTATGCATGTGTGTATGTGTTCTTGTGTTGTTGGATTAACCGCACTTCCATTTGTCCATTCGTGTGTCTGTCACGGTGATGGTTGGTGCTTAGTGGAAACTATCCAGCAGCAACCTTTGGATAGTACAGTATACAGAATGAGTATTATATGTATATGTTGGGCTATACACAAGATCCATTGACCATTGTATGCCACCTCACCATGGTCATGAGGGTCAGAGTCCATCTACAGAGAGGAGAGTGGAATGACATTATTGATACACTGGTATTATTCTCAATATAAGGACTTAGATTAAAAAAATCTCAGACTTTAGCTGTGTTCAGGGGATACCAATGTCAGTATGTAGTCTTTTGTGGTCTTGGAGGACGTGTTATGCAGTAGTCCATCTTCTCCGGCTACAGTAGCATCCTGTCTACTGCATTCATAATCTTTAAGATGAGTACACTGGTTGTCGCTGTGCACCTCCGAGAAATGTAGTGGCCCCTCAACCCGCACGGACGGACAGACACACGGGCAGTAAGCTAAACATATGCCTTGCAATAACCGCGGGTCATAATACCACCTGCGGCATTTGCAATTAGACTGGAAGCTATTTAACAATGCAAACGACACAGGGTGTATAAATGTTACAAGACAAAGACTAACATTTATATTTATTTTTATGGTACTGGCAGGATGTCGCTCGTTCACACACACACACACACACACACACACACTTTCTCTCTACCGTGTGTACATTAACACCGTAGATTAATTTTTAATGATCTCTTGTGTTTTTGCAAAATAGTGAAGAGAAATCTGCTATGGCTATGCAGTGGGGAAATTTACTTAGATTAGTATGTTTTGGGGGAGTTTTATCAAGTATTTTCATGTATTGCGGAAACTTAGAAATGTATCTCATTTACTAGGTAAATTTGCACAAACTTTGATAAGTCCTACGGAAATGCTCCTAATTACCGTCATGGAGAAGGGAAATTCGCCCAGGCGTCAGTAAGTAATACGGAAATTATATCCACCTATTGCCACGTATAGGGGAAATTTAGTGGAGCTGAGATTTTGAGTGAAAATGATGCTATATGGAGGCTGGGGTAGTGGTGGTTGTGAAAGTAGGTGGTAGTGATGGTGGTAGAAGCCAGTGGTGGTGGTGGAGGCAGTTTGGTGGCGATACTAGTGGAGGAGGTTGGTCGAGCCGTATGGTAGTAGTGGAGGCGGATGGTGGTGGCAGAGGGTGGATGGTGGCGGTGGAGGCAGAGGCGGGATGGTGGTGGTGGAAGCGGCAGGGTGTAAAACTGACGCTACTCCAATTGCCTATGGGTAGGGCCTTCTCGTCCTGGTTAGTAATTTTTATGGAGTTGTTTGCTTAGTGTTTTAGCAAGATTTTGACTTGTACTTCAGCTATTAATATTTTGCCTTGAGAAATTTTAAATTTTCATATTCTTTTGAAGTATATCACCATTTTTTGTAAGGTTGTTTTCTTTTGCATACAATCGATAATTTACTTTTGTAGTAATTAATTAGCTATTGTTTTGACATTTGTCATGGAGATGACCTGATAATGATATACTGTAGCTACGTTACTTGAACGCTGTATGGCTACTTGAATTGAGGTCTGGCTCATTATGTACACGACTAGAATCAGGTTCACGAAGAAGGGGTGTAGTGTGTTGCTAGCTGACCAGACCAAAACAGGAGTTGCGTCAAACAACTCCGCAAGACGAGAGGCTTAGCTGCAGATCACTTATCAGCTGCCGGTCCTAGTAGCGGTATTTTTCATTCAGATTGTGAATGTGATAATAAGTGTGATTACTGTGACTGTAATAGTGATAATGAATTATGTCCAGTAGAGGCTGCAGCTGCACGGCTGTAAGAACTGGGCCCTACCAACTGACCTTCATCTGGTGTAATTTGTAAGTGATTTTATAAATGTCGCATATTTTTGTATTATTGATAAATTATTTGAGCGTATAATAACACCTATCATTTTTCACTGGCATTACAGTCATTATGCTTCTTAACCTTCCCCTCCCTAAGCCTCCAGTGCACCGTTTTAAGTCTCTGTTTAATAATTACTTAAGGGTGAGGAGCACTAGACCTGCATACTCCAACCCAAACGTAAGCTGTACTTCTTTAGGATGAGATGGGTTTACAACTATTGCTTCGGGCTAGTAATTTATTATGCTTAATTTAGCACACTGGGTAATGCTGGTGATGGCAGTGGCGACAGGTTTTGGTGAACGGAGATGGTGGTGGTGGTGGTAGAGGCAGGTGGTGGTAGAAACAGGTGGTGGTAGAAGCAGGTGGTGGTAGAGGCAGGTGGTGGTGGACGGTGATGATGGTGATAGTTGAAGTGTTGGTGATGGTGGAGGCCGTTGGTAGTGGTGGAGGCCGATGGTGGTGGTGATGGTGGTGGTAATACAAGGTCGGGTCTTCAAGGACAGGCGGTATTACTGCTGGGGGAACATGCTGACACACCCACGACCCCCCCCCCATCCCCGCCTACATCCACACCCTCACCCTCCATTCCCACCTACAACCACACCCGAACCCCCCATCCCCTGCCCACCGCCACGCCCACGCCCTCTACCCTCCCTCCGCCCATGTTAACACTTACACTTTTCTCGTCCATATGTAGATAGTAAATGAACCACCTACTAAACAGCCCAGACCCAGGAAGCTTACAGGTACAGAGCTATGCGCCCACACTCGACCCTACCCTAAGGCGCCCACATCCAGGATACCTGCCCTTGCTCGTCCTAACCCACAAATAGGTACCCGTTCCTTGGCATACTATAACCACTCACCCAAACTCCCACACACACCCACAACCCACCACACACCGTACCACCACAGACGCCCACATCCCACCTACACACACACACACACACACATATATATATCTACCCCATGACGCCCTCACCTTTGGATACACGCCTTCACATGCGGGTCGGTCCACGTGTTGAGCAAACCACACCCCTGCCTCCACCAGTGTTATGCAACTGCCGTGTATTGATATGTGGACCCCACTCGTACCTGACCACCTTGTATGTATGTATGTGTGTATGTATATGTATATATGTAATAATAATAATAATAATAATAAACGGTTTATTAATAGAGTTGCAGCCGGTGGCTGAAAATATACAGACTTACATTTGATTTAGACATAATGATATAATATACATTGAATACATTTACAGGGCTGTACAGTACATAAATCAGGAGTGGTTTATTAGTTTAACAATAGATGGGGGTGGTGCTGTTCTTATATCTATCAGTGCGGGCTCTTATGGGCTGAATTTTGTTGTAGTGGCGGACTGCGCGAGATGGTTGGGGGGCCGCCGGTGGCAGAAGGTGGCGATGACGAGGGTGGTGCAGTAGTCCACTGCCAAACCTTTCCAGTGCTTGGTGGTGGAGGTCACTGAGGGATGGTATTTCCAGGGTGGAGAGAGCGTTGGTGTAGCCGGAGTATTCTGCGCCGAGCATGATTCTGCAGGCCCTTTTCTGTACCTTCTCTAGCTGACGTCGTTGGGTGGAGTTGAGAGAAGACAACCAGGCTGGTGACGCATACGTTAGTTTGGGGAGAATAAAGGCGTTGTAGATGGTCCTCAACTCTGGCGTATGTATGTATGTATGTGTGTTAAGTACAGAGTTATGGATGTATGTATCTAAGAGCAGCTGGATGTATGGTCTGAGGTCTCCAACTATTCCAATATAGATTTTGAGTACATTTTTCTATAGATATGTTTTCCTGTGACAACAGGAAACCAATGTAACTTTTCCTGAACACAATGAACCTTAGAGTAGTCTAAATTGTACTTACCATCCCAATGTATTCACTGTTTCACACTCCACTTTTACTTCCACTTAACCTTTCACTTTTCTCTCCACACAAACTCTCTCATCTATAGTTAACGCCATCAGAACTTTCCTCGAACACATCTTCTGTTCTTTTTTTATATCGTCTGTGATCTTCCTTCACCTCTACTTACCTCTTGCTTTGTTCTTTGCCATAAAGTCTAACTCAGTGTCAAATCATCAACAGCATCTCTTATCTCAACTTAGTCTCTTACCCCGTAACAACCTGCTACTTTGTCTGTACACCACATCCATGTTCTTACGATTTCTCTCTTTAACCAACCTTCTCTTCCTCATTATCTAACCTCCTACTAACCTAACCTCTCCCTCCCCTTCAGCTCCAACGTTCCCTTCCCCAACACCGTCTCCCATCCTCCGTGCCACTCAGTCCCTTCTCTCCATCCTTCCATCTCTTTTCCCCTTCCTTAGTGAACCATTTCTCTCAATTCTCACCCATAAATTCTGTCTCTTACTTCCTCTCGTCTTTCCCTGAGTCTCTATTTTATCCTCCCGACGTGTGGTAAAGTGTAGCAGAGCATTCCATATTCCGCAGTTGTAGTGTTGCAGTATCCAGTACACACTTAATATTCCTCCACCGTACGATCCCTGATTATTGCATTCAGCGCACGGGTAATGTTGTCATGATCAAATGTTCCTTACGGAGAACCATTACCCTTACGTGAATAAACAGGTTTTAAGACGTGTATATGATCCGGTGTTTTCTGACGCATACGGAAGTGGTGACCTCTGGTGTGCGGTGTACAGGGATCACCAGTTTGGTCTGTGGTGGATGGTTTGGCTTACACTGGCGGATGTATCACGGATTTTGGCAGGTTTAAACTCTCTGACCAAAGCCCACCTATTATATTCTTCTATGTCCAATTAGGGGGACCGAGTTATCTCTTTCTACCTCCCGTTGTAACCCTTTAAAATACCACAATCTGTCTTACTGATTCTCTGCGTGTGATCATCTCTCACATCACCTAGAAATGAGTGTTAATGGTCTCGTTAAAAACCTTATAATTTACAACATTAGTCTCTCGTTACGCCCCGAGATCTAATAACACTATATTATTGGATAGGTAATAATCAATAGCCTCGTTTGGATTTTCGAAAACGTATAAACCTATTATTTTCTAACCACAAATGGCTTATGGTCGACGGTTTATGACAGCCTCGAAGAATAGAAGTCGACGGTAATAACACTTTGTCATGGCAAACGAATCACGTCGGTTCATCTGCCTCTCTCGGGGGGAGGGGGGTGGGACCAGAGAAGACGACAATCAACAAGCGGTGTAGTTAAAAGAACATAATCCTAACATGGAGCAGAGTGTTGCGGTGTTGTGGGTGGTGGTAATGATGGATCTCCCTAGCATAAATACCTGTGGTGGTCGGACTGAGTGGTTGTTACACAGGCCCTCCGAGACCTTGAGCTAGTTTCCTAAGGGTAGTGAGTGGTGGTAAGGGGAACAGGTCGTACAGTACCGAGGTGGAAACGACACCTTTTGTACAATTAACAGTCATGCTTAATTAGTATAGGAATACCAGCATAAAGACATAGTACACAGCTGTCATTTCAGTAACTACAGACCTCAGACTACATGCAGGTAAACATAATTAGTACACAAACACGCTCTTATGCACAGTGACGTGAGAGAGATTCGCTTCATCTTACAAGGAATCACCGTAATACACATATTCTGTTTGTTTTCCACTTAGACTGTGGACTTAATGCTACCAAATGTCCATTGATGGGTTTCTGGACAGAGCTTAGTTCTGAGACACACATCTGTCACCAGGAACGTAGTCCATTATCCACTCTGTATTTAAAATTATTCATTCGGACATTGCATGGCACATTTCCATGGCTGCTCCTCCATGCAGATAATATTCTGGACAGATAGTTTGTTGTAAATATTATGCAGAAACTGTGTGTGTGGGGGATTTTTGTGCTGTGACATGTTTTATAAAACGATTTCAAAAGGGTAAAACAGCTAAATGGTACATCATTGTAGCCTCTTTGAGACAGACATACTGCTACTAGAAAATTATTTTTGTCATGGGAACATCGTGCACTGCCAGCTCAAGAACCGCATCATGTTCAACGTGTTGGGGAGCGGCCACCTCGGCCCGCCTCCCTCAGCTCCTGCTGGAGGTTCTGTCAGCGAGGTTCTCGAGAAAAAAATCTTACTGCGTCTGTCAAGGTCGGAGTTAATACACAGTCCTCCTGTGTTTACATATACTGGTAAATTCCGAAGAGAGAGAGAGAGAGAGAGAGAGATCCTCCAGGCTTGTGTGTTCACTTCAGTTCTTAAGCACAGGATCACTGAAGCATCACCTACACCTACAACCTCTTTCGTCCCTCTCAAGAAGTCCCTCCCCCAGCGCCCACCAAACACCATCCCTCCCTCAGCTCCCCTCATAGTCACTCCTCTCATTTCCACAGCCTTCTCTCTTTCTCTCCCTTCCACACCCCTTGCCTATTTTCTCCTGTCCCTGCAACCCTTTCTTTTCTAACTTCTCCTTTATTTACACCCCTTGTCTCCTTCCCTCCCCCCCCACTTCTCCCCCCCTCCCATTCCCCTCCATCCCCCCCTCCTTCGTCCACCCTCTCGCACCTCCTCCTTCCCTCCATCCTCTCACACCCTCCTTCTTACACACCCTACCACATATCGGCTGAGCGTAGCGACCCCCATACACTGCACTTCCCTCGCCAGTTTTTTGCTGCCACATGTCTATGTAATACCCCCGCAATAAAAATGTACCCCCGAGATAATTAGCAATCTGTCAAGTCACTGTGACCCTTGGGAGCGGGCAGCAGTAGGTCTAGTTTCCCCTGTGCCGGGTGTTCCTCACAGTACTAGACGCGGGGTTTGCAGACATTCAGTACTTTTCGGATATTATACCTCAGTGCTCGAAAATAAAAGTGAAGTGAAAAAAAAATCGTGGGAGGGTAATTGAACCTGTCTGTCTGGCTGTCTGTGGAAACGTCTGTTGAAACAATAGTATAACATGTAAATTGTGACGCTTCAAGGGTGGTATTAGCGGGAGGATATACGATGGATTCGTTTGTATACCTATCTCTGTATATTTACTTATGCATGTATATATGTAATTTGTGTATTTTATCAGCTTAGTCTATCAACAATAAATGGATACATAGATTGTCTCATTAAGTTTGGTGGAGATGCTCGATAGATAAGAAATACTCAAGAGAGAAGATTGTGGTGAGGCCATATGGCGAGAGGTGTTGCCCCCATTGTGGACTGATACAGATTGCATAAATATACTGTATACATTTAGAATACTCATCCAGGCTTACATATGATTGAAACGGAGTATACCTATCACAGTTAAGAGACCGTCCGTGTGTATGTAACCTTGAGGAGTGAAGGTCCACGCCCCCCCCTCTCTCCCCTTCCCTTCCTGAACACACACACTTATTCCCAGGTAGTGTTACACAGGTGATCATGATGGTTTTCGTAGGAATGACATCATGGTGTTGCGTTAGTAATGTCGGTCGCAAAAATATGATGATGATGATGATGATGATGATGATGATGATGATGATGATGATATTGTTGGTTGTAATGATGATGATGACGATGATAATGAGAAAATGATAACTATGATGATAGTATTGATTTTTCAAAACGAATTAGAGATAAAAACATATGGTGTGGTGTGTGTGTGTGTGATGGATGACAACACCAAGATTGAATGAGTGAGGAATCAAGACGGAAGAGCGGAGAATGAGGTTGTGATAATGACCTCTGATAATGGTGCAGTAAAGGTATACAATTTCGGTGTTGGTGATGGTGGCTGGGGTGATAGGCGTGCAGTTGGTGTTAATGGCGGTAGTTGGTGTGGCTGTGGGGTACTACAACATGGGTAATTACGGTGGGGTTTATTAGCTGTGTTCTCCTTCCCCACTGGTGATAATTATACTGATGAGAACAGCAGGAGAAGTATAATTACAAGGGTACAGAGAGAACAGCGCTAGGGTTTACTACTTACTGTACGGACTGATAACATTAATAAAATCTGTGATAATAATCGTCCAGGAAAATTTATAGTGTGCGGAAGGTAAAAAGAAAATAATGAAATGAAAATACAAAAAATTACGTATAATAATTATAATATACGAGTTGGTGGTATTAATTAAATCTGTGATAATGTCAGGATAGATAAAAAATGAATAGAATAACCTAGAAAATTATACACGGATAAAAACCCTCTTGGCAATTTTAATTTTCATATTCTTTTCCACGATTTTTTTTAAATAATAATTACGGAGGCAATTAACTTAATTTTGGATAATGTTAATGATAATGCTAATACAAATATTCGCTCTGATTATTATCATAATGGCAAGCACAGTCATTAGTAGACGTAATGAGGTTTATGACCGATTAACACATTGATAAAGATTAGGCGATAAAAATTAATGATTGAAATGAAAAGCAAACACATTGATTGATGAATAAATTAAGGTGGATTATATTAATTTCCTGCTTTTATAACACTGAGCCATGCTAACCCCCCCAACATCACCAACACTGAACCTCGCTACACCACCACCAGCATCAACACAACCTTGCTACACCACCAACACTGTACCTCGTTACACCACCAACGTCACAACAGGTAGAATGTTTCCTCAATAAAAAAAGACAAGTTAATGAGGTCATAAATATTCATAGGGTCGTGTGTGTGCGAGCGGAGGATCACCTCTTGTCATCACCAAGTTAGGAGGGTTATAGCTGTTTCTTACCATGTATGGCATTTTATACGTTACCATAGTGCCCCACCTCTCAACACCCCTTCCCTATATCATACCCATTTCCCCACCCCCCTATTCACTAGCCTCCCTATCCTTTTGTCCATCCAACAATAACCTTCCTCTTTACTCACTTGTTCCCTCCCCCCCTACCATCATCTCCCCATCCCAGATTCAGTTCCCCCATTAAGCCAACTTTATCTCCTCTCCCCATTATTTCTTTACAGCGACCCCATCATGATTTCAAGGTTCTTTTCACCTCTCCTGTCCTTCCCTATCCCACCATCATCCCCTTCACCCTTTCTACAGGTAAACCTTCATCTTTCCTGTCAACTATTTTTCCTTCAACCATCTCAGCTTTCTGTGCTCCCCCTTACCTGTCAACACCTCCACGTGACCTCTCCAGCTGATTAACTCTCACCTCCCCACACCACTCCACCCACCACCTATCGTTACCTTGTCTCCCCAACCCACCCCCACTAAACCACCCATCATACCCTAACTCAGTACTTACTCTTACTCTTTGCCCCTTCCTCTCACCCTCTCCCTCCCTCTTGCCCTCTCCCTCCCTCATGCCCTCTCCCCTTCCCCTCCCCACCGAGTCTCTGCCTCTCCCTCTCTACTTCCACTCCCACTTCCCCTCCCTGCTTCCTTACCCCATTCCCTCTCCCCTGTTTTGGTTGATTCAATGTTATGTTCTTGTCAAAGTCACCTGAACATTAGATAATTAATAATGTGTTCTGGGGTCAGATTGTTCTTGATTTCACAATGTTTCTTTGGTTCTCGGTTAAAAGGACGTTATGATTTTATCTCATTATATTAATAAAATAAAGGTCGCCAATGTATTGGTCTATAGTAAGCTAATGAACACTTAGTTGTTAGCTTGTGTTATCTGAGAGAGAAGAACAGTCAGAACAAGGACGATTGTGTTGTCACATTTGAGAGACCCGGTTTCAGGCTGTCAGCTGAAGTGTATCCTGGTACAAAATATCAGGTCAGTAGAGCACTGATGCTGAGAGGTCGATTGAAAGTCACCGCCTATGACATGACATGATATGATAAATTCAAGGTGTAAATAGCTTATATTTAAATAATGATTAACTGTCAATATATTTGACAGAGGCTAATACACCCCCTTCACTCCTCGTCCTTTCATCCACACTCCATTCCCTCTCTCTCTCGCCCTTCCACTCCCCTGCCCTACCTCACCCCCATCTAGCCCCCCCCCCCCCACACCACATACTCCCTTAACAGCCTTAACAACATTAACCTTGAGAAGTCGACTTGTGAAAGAGATCTAGGGGTACTTGTAAGCCCGGACCTACGGCCTAGAAAACAGTGCGTTAATGTTCGAAATAAGGCAAACAGAGTATTGGGTTCTATATCTAGAACTGTAAGTAACAAGAGTGCAGAGGTCTTATTGCAACTATATCTTGCGCTAGTCAGGCCACACCTCGATTATGCGGTTCTGTTCTGGTGCCCCTATTATAGAATGGATATAAATTCACTAGAGTCGGTGCAGCGAAGAATGACAAAAATGATTCCGGGACTTAGAAACCTTCCATATCAGGAGGCTAAAGAAACTTAACTTGCATTCCCTAGAAAGACGAAGAGTGCGGGGAGATATGATAGAAGTATTTAAGTGGGTGAAAGGAATCAATAAAGGGGATTAGATAAAGTTCTTATAATATCCGAGCAGGATAGAACTCGGAGCAACGGATTCAAGTTGGATAAGTTTAGGTTTAGGAGGGAGATAGGAAGAAACTGGTTCACAAATAGGGTGGTGGATGAGTGGAACAAGCTTAGCAACTTTGTAGTAAGTGCGGGAACTCTGGAAAGTTTCAAAAGGAGGCTAGATAGATTCATGGATGATAGAGAGTGGTAGTAACTCTCGACAAGAGCTGCCATGCACAGGCCAACCGGCCTATTGCAGACTCCTTATTTTCTTATGTTCTTATGTACTCCCTACTTTTTCTCTTCTCCTTTTCTCAACCTCGCCCCCTGTCTCAGGTAACCCCCTCTTCTCGTTCTCATCTCCACCACTCACTTCCTCTCCCCACTCATCTCCATCCTCGCCCTATCCTCACTCCCCTCCACCCTACTCACTCCCTCCACCCCACTCACTCCCTCCACCCCACTCACTTCCTCCATCCCACGCGTTCCCTCCACCCCACTCGCTCCCTCCACCCCACTCGCCCCCATCCACCCCACTCGCCCCCTCCCCCACCCTCGCTCCATTCAAGGTCAGCCCGTGGGTGTTGACATCAGCAATCATGCCTTGACCTATACTTGGTTTCCGTGTCGTATATAGAGTTGTTGTGCCTTGGTCATTTTAGTAACATTCACACTTGGCTGCAATAAATCAAGTCGTCAGAGTTTGTGAATGAGTCGTTTTTATTGATGGTAATTGCTGCCAGTGGTCGTCGTCGGGAGACACGGCATTCACTTACCTAAAGATGTGAGGACAAGTAAGGAAATGATGATAAAGTTGATAAAGTAGATTAGGACAAGAGAGTAATATTGTCTTGGTCTTTGATGGTATCGTCAGGACTGATGATGTTAATGTGATTTTATTATTAGTTTTTGTTTTTAATAAGGAAGGTGATTTTTGACACATTAGAATACGTCTTATATATACACTGGGGTTTTTCGTTCGTAGCTACATTGTTCTTTCACTCTTTTTTTACCTTCAGATTTCCTTAGAATTTGTCATTGTTGTTTTTTTTATATATTTAACTCTGTTCATTAACTCAGTAATATTTATTTGTCTGTTAATATGTTATAGTTATTCTCTATCGACATAACTTGAAGTGAATTCTAGAAAAGCTTCTCAAACGACCTCCGCCAAACAACCTCCCCAAATAACCTCCCCATACTGTCTCAAACGATCATGAATAATACAATATCCGGGGAATAAACTGTTTTTTTTTCCTTGGGGGGGATTAAACATGTGGCTATCTTTTCTTCTTTACTATTTTTGTCTTCCTTGGTCCTGTTTTTTTTTCCTCTAAGGGTAGAGTGGGTTGTGGTGGACCAGGTGTTGTCTCCAGTCATCATCCTATCCGAGATGTACCCTATATCACCTGAGGCTCTGCTTATGTCACCGTACAGTATATACATTCTTGGGTGTTTGGGTGCTACTCCTTGGGCCTCAACTGTTTGTATTGTAAAGTAATATTTCTAATGTTCTTTTATTCAATGTACTCTAGGAATCAGTTGTGTATTTAACCAGTTCTTAGGAATTAAATCTTAAGAAGTTGTTATTATTAATATTACCGGTAGTATTAGTGTTAGCGGCTGCGTTAGTGTTGTCATTATTATTATTACTTTTATCATCGTTATTGAAATATGTCTCTCTCTCCTCCATTCTAACTAACTTTTATCTCACCCTGTTATCCATTTCCATCAATGTTGACTGTACGTAAAAGCGATGGTATCTCCCAAATACCTACCTACCTCCCACTTCTTTATTTGCAACCCTACGTTTACCTAATGTTCCACCCACTTATTCCACTCAACCCCGTTTCCCGCGTCGATCTTGGTGGAGTAATGGTGGGAGGGGAGGTTCGTAAAATCATTCTGTACCTTCTATTCTTGTTGCCCCATATTGTTGTAGAAATTTGTCTTCCATTACTTGAGATGAACTATTATATAACTTCTTTGTTTCATGTATCTGGTGTTGTTAAGTGACGTCAGGGTGATTTGATGTATTTAGTGGGTCAGTATGATGATGTTTAGGGTGAAAATAAGTCGTGATTATGATGTTTACTGTAAGATGTTTAGTGTGTAAATAAATATGACGAGAATGTGTAATGTGGAACTCAATATGATGAATAGTGTAGGAATCAGTGTGTTTACGGTGGCAATAGTTGGCTTTACATTCCGTACTGAGGAAAAAACTATTGACTTTCTTACAAATGAAGTGAAAGTGTCCTGATTTCCCGTTAGGAGGTAGTATGACCGACACTACACTGGATCACCTTCACTTCCACAACGGTAAAATTAGGCACACGTTTACAGGAAGTAAGAACTGTATCCTCTCCACCCCATTTGATGCAACTGCTCCCCCTTTACTTTAACTTTACACACTACCACCATACCACCACCTTCTCACTACCACCACCAACACCATAACACTACTACCACCACCACCACCATACCACTTCTACCATCACTACCACTGTTATCACCTCCATTACTACTATTACCTTCACCATCACTAACTACTACCAACACTACCACGATTACCACCACCAATAACACCACAACTACCAGCACCACCCCACCACTTCATAAGAGAGAGAGAGAGAGAAAGAGACCTTGGATTAGCGGGGTTTAAGATACAAGACGTTGACTTAGAAGAAGAAAAAAGTACAACAAAATACAAAATGTCGTATAAATATATTGTTATAAGATTTATACTTAAAGAATAAATGAACACTGACTAAATCTTTATTCTTTACGTCACTGCAGCGCATTTGAAGTCGCTTGATAACATTGATAAAACTGAAGTATAAAATTGTATTATCTTCATGAGAAATTAATTACCAGTCTTAATGTATTCCATAACAGCTCTCGGACACAAATAACAAACATTCGGCTGAAGAATAATGACCGTAAGAGCAATTTGCCAAATGTAAGATTAATTCCCGCTCCCGCACCTTTTTTAGACGACAAGAAAAACTGGTACTGAATATAAACAACGTGTCAACACCGAGGACTGACACTTGAGTCGACCCGGGGTTCCTGGTTCTCCTGCCCACTCACTATTTTCGGACTATTTTTACCATTTGAGTTGACAGAACATCGGGATTACTCGGTTGTGTTGCGTCCATGCTAGTTAGTTATTTCTTTCTGGCGTTCGAGGTGCAATTACTTTTCTGTGTGTGTGTGTGTGTGTCTGTGTGTAAATAGGTAGCTTTGTAAATAAGACAAGTGTTAAAAAAAAATAGTTTGAGTCATTAATACAATACGAGACAGTTAAATGAAAACGTGTAACATTATACAGTAGTACAACGAGAATGTAGGAGTTCTTGTTGCCTCATTAATACAACATGAATTTATGAAAGCCTGATGTATAAAGATCATACTAAAAATGTCTGACGTGATCCAACATTATGAATACAACAGAAGTATATTATAAGGCAGACAAAATACTACAGAAGTGCATCATAAGGCAGACAAAATTCAACAGAGGTGCGTCATAAGGCAGACAAAATACAACAGAACTCTATCATAAGGCAGACAAAATACAACAAGTACATTATAAGGCAGACAAAATCCAACAGAAGTATATCATAAGGTAGACAAAATACAACAGAAGTACATTATAAACAAGGCAGACAAGATAAGAGGATGCAAACGAGAAAAAATATCAAGTCATTAACGATATCCTGTTATCCAACCACACGGTAATAATAACAGCAATTTTTTTTCAATTAACAACTAAATGTTACGAGAGAAAAAACATAACTAACAGATGTCGTAGAGAGAGAGAGAGAGAGAGAGAGAGAGAGAGATTTTATTAATCAATTTATCTTCATACTGTAGATACTTCCTTCTCCCTCAACTATCACCTTCCTCCCCACGCCCCCATCCACTATCACCTTCCACCCTTCCCTTCACTCCCTTCACCAAAACCTTCCTCCTTCCACCCTCTCCTCCCTGCACTCCCTCCTTCCACCCTCTCCTCCCTGCACTCCCTCCTTCCACCCTCTCCTCCCTGCACTCCCTCCTTCCACCCTCTCCTCCCTGCACTCCCTCCACCCTGCCTCTTATCCCTCCACCCGTGAAGGGAACAACAACCATCACCGTTAATAGTATTCAACATATAAATGTGTCCTTGACGTGAAGATTTTCTCTGGGGTGTATATATGTGTGTCTGTAACTGTGTCGCCTATGTCTTTATAACTTTTATTTGTATGATTGTAAATTTGAATCTACCTTTGTATAAGTATTTCTCTATCTCTATATTTACCTGTTATTTTGTTTGTATTTACGTATCTATATTTTTCCTATTCTTTTTTATATAATCTCCTATAAATTTTATCTATTTTGTTTATGTTTGTAACTTTGTCTGTATCTTTGTCTGCAATGTTCTGTCTGTCTGTCTGTCTGTATGGTTAGTCGTAACCTTGTAACCTATCGACGGCAGGTTTTATGATAATTAATTTGTAACTAAACAACACCTACTTTGAATATCTGTGAGTCAGTAAACGCCCTAATTTTTTCTTCAAATTGTCGGTTATTTGTTTGTCATTTATTTATTTAGTTATTTATTTTTTATTTACAGGGTCGTAAGAATTGCTGTTAGGGTGCATTTAAATTAAAAAAAAAAGACGGAAATAACGAAGAAAAGGGAGTGAGAGAGGAGTGAACGAAGGATGGAGAGTTAAGGAAATGTGTATGTGAGAAAGAGACAGAGAGAGAATTGTGTAAATGAATTGTGTAAATAGTAGGAGTAAAAGAGACAGATAGAGGGAAATGATGTAACCAGTGAGATGAAGGAGACAGGAAGTTAATTATGTGAATGGAGATAAGAAAAATGTGAAAATGTAAGGAAGAGAGAAAAGGGAATAGAGAGAGAGAGAGAGAAAGATAGAGGAAGCAACACCGCGAACCAGCAAGCAACACAGGTCGGGCTCACAGGCAGGCAGGCAGGCAGGCAAGCAAGGTCCCCGTAGCCAGGCAGAGAGCGGAGTGTGCGGACCATGAACACCACCAAGATAATGACCAGCCTGACGTCTTGGACCTTGAATCAGACTGTTTACCCCTTTGAGACCAGCCCTGCGCCCGTGTGACCAGAACCGACACTACGCCTCACGCACTTCGCCCCGTTTCATAATGCTTCAGCCCCTACTGTGTTCATGAGCACTGTTCAAGGCGGCTCTGTTCTCGGGACTACTCCACCGAGGGATGATATTGAAGGGTGATTTTGTTGCTTTCATATAGAGAATGTTTTTATTATTATTATTATTATTATTATTATTATTATTATTATTATTATTATTATTATTATTATTATTATTATTATTGCTGTTGTTTATGTAGATTTTCGGGGGTGGGGTGGGCGGAGGTGTGTGTGTGTGTGGGGGGGGGGGAACTCTCAAGGGTGTTTGTAACAAGGGAGGTTGTCGTCTCAAACAGTATCGTTGTCGAGAGAAATGTAACGATGGTTGAGGGAAGATTCTCACCGTAGGCGGTACGTTGCGGCAAAGGGGTCCCAATGTGAACTGGCAAAAAAAGAAATAAAAAAAACACGGTGCAGTCTGACGGTGCAGGTCTAGAACGGCTCCGTCGCTGGGCCTCAATATTGCCCTTGGGAGGTGTAGAATATATTTCCGGAAGACGCCACCACCTGAATTATTACCAGTCTTGAGTAAGGCATTTCATATAACTTTCTTCCCTCCGTCCCCCACCCCACCAAAAAAATAAAAATAAATAAATAAAAATCTGAAAAGATGGATAGAATGATTATAATACAAGATAATTCTACAGATAAAACTGAATATATAAACACTGAAAAGGAAATATACTTCAGTAAATCGGGAGGTTTGGGTGAATTTTATAATATATATTAGTAATGCTTGTCTGGTTGAGTCATTGTATACTCGTGAACATAAGCGATGGGTCTTGCCAGTTAAATAATGTCTCGTTCTCCTCTTAAAGCATAGTCTGTCTTCCAGGGAAACTCTCTGAGATAATTTAGCTCGTTCCCTTCCCAGAATTAAAAAAAAATAATAATAACATCCTCGTCCGCTCAGTTAAAGTTACATGTGGTTATATAATCACATGAGCTGGGCGCCTCTCCTTGTTATATTAATCATATATTCCTATAAGATTAACTCAGCGGCCTTTTGAATACTGGAGCATACGTCTGGCAGCTTCAGACGGCTTCTGCCTTCCAGAATTATGTGCATATATATTTTTTTTATCAATAACAACAACCCGTTTGATTCCTGAATCAGTAATTATATATTCTAACTTGCAAATTATATATTTTATCGATAAAAAACGAAGCCACCGAACACTGAATTACTAAATATGCTTCAGTATACTTTAGCCCACGTTTGTCTTAAGTCATGACAACAAAAATTATACCGGTATACATGTTAATAAACTCGTTTCCCTGTGTTTAACTAATTCAGTGACTTCTGTGCACTGATGAAGACTGGACTCTCATGTTACTAGTTATCGCTCTGAGGAAAATTATTCTGATGGGTAACTTGTGAGTTGTTGGTCAGCTGTGTGTGTGTGTGTGTGTGTGTGTGTAGCCCCAAGTGAGAGATAAGCGAGATAGTTTTTGGTGGGTTAAGGCGGTGGGAGATGTAAGTATGGAGGAAGGAGAGGGGTGGGGGGGGGTTAAAAATAAGAGGGAGATGGTGGTATAGGAGTGGAGAGGGATAAGGGTGATGGGAGATAAAGAAAGAGGAAAGTATGGGGAAGAAAAGAGGGATTAGGTTAGAGGACGAAATGGGGGACGGGGGAGTCGTAAAGGGAAAGGGGTAGTGAGAATGGAAGCGTAAATTTATAGGTAGGGAGGAAATTCGAAGAGACAGAATAGGGAAGGACTGAAAATGGGAAATAAAGTTCAGGATTGCTTTAGTTAACACCTTTAGTGACGAAACTGAAGATCAATTTTGCCTCATCTCAGCTATTCCAATCACGCATCATGACGCTGGCGATACTGTCATGAACGGGGAGAGAAGGAAAAAGGATGTGGGAAGGAAGGATGGAGAAGAACTGTTGGGGAGGAGGAGGAGGGGGGAGGGATCCGTGCTGACTAACCAGGAGGATCACTTTACACAACATGTTTATGGGGGAGTCGTGCCGTGCAGTAGTGAGGGGAGACCAAGGATGCATCTGTGAACACACCCTAACTCTTCCTAACTCTCACCAGACGCGTCATTATACATGTATATTCTCATCATGGTCGGGAGGAGAGGCATAACTACGTGCATTTTCATCACGGACTGGCTTAAGCTTGGCATATAATATTAAAATGGAGAGGTGTGTGTGGAAGTGTGAGAATAGACATGATGTACTGTATATATTTATCAGGCAAAAGCTAGACTGCCCTGATCCTATAACCCTGACTAACTGACCCAACCTAAAATGGGCAATAGGAAGGACACACACACACAAACACCCAAACACTCACACTCAACCACTTGTCCTACGCTATCCACCCACCCACCCACCACCAACCATCCGTTTGTTTCTCTTAATCCTTCCTTATTTATTATTCCTCTTCACGTCTTATGCTTCCCTCTCATATCTCATTATCCCCCTCCTTTTTTAACCTTTTACCTCACATCCTCTTCTTTATTTCTTCCTCTCCTCAAACCTCCCTTCCCGTCTCCCAGCCTCCTACGCCCTTCTCTCCCTCCCTCCCTTCCTGCCCTCCCTCTTCGCCCCCTCCCACTGGCGGACTGTGTTCGTGAGGCGGCTGGACCCACAGGACCTAGGGGCCGTCTCGCTTGGCTGGGTAAGGTCATCATCAGCTGCCACACCTCCCCCTCCCTTCTACTTCTTTCTCCTCCTTCTCCTCCTCCTCCTTATTCTTGCTCTTCCTCTTCCTCCTTCTGCTTCTTCCTCGTTTGTCTCCTTCACCCTCCTGTCGTTTTTCTTCCTCCTTCAATTACTCATTCTTTTCTGTTAATTTAGTTGTTGTTCTTCGTTTTTCTTCTTCGCTTATCGTACACCTAACTCTTGCCTTTATTTCCTTTACTACCTTTTTCTCTCGCCTTCTCTTTCTTCTTTCTCCCTTATTATTTTTGTTTTTCCTTGTTATCCTAGTTATCCACATTTCTTCCCATTTGATTTTATTCCGCCTGTCCTTGTTTTTCCATCCACTACGTATTTTTTCTTTACTTTTGCAGTCCCCCACCTCTCTCTGTCTATCTCTCTCTCTCCTTCGTTAGTCTTCAAATATCTTCCTCTTGTACACATCATTTTTTTTTTATTTCTCTTGCATTTTCTGTTCCTTTTCACTTGTTCTATCTTCGTTTTTTTCTTTTACTGTGTCATCCTCTTCGCATTTTTTATATAATTCTTCAACAGGTAACGTCTTGTTTGGACTTTCCATATATGGGTATTTATTTATTTTCTTCCTCTTATTCAGTTAACACTCCATACAGCCATTCCTTTTATCTTCATATTTCTTTTTCTATTATATGTTATCTGATATTTTCTTTTTTTCTCTCTCAAAATTTCCACCATAAGGACCACTACTACAAGGAACCTGGGGACCCATCTTTCGTTCGCCACGGTCCTAGTCACCTGGTACGCTCGCCACGGTCCTACTCACCTGGTACGCTCGCCACGGTCCTAGTCACCTGGTACTCTCGCCACGGTCCTAGTCACCTGGTACGCTCGCCACGGTCCTAGTCACTTGGTACGCTCGCCACGGTCCTAGTCACCTGGTAACCTCGCCATGGTCGCAGTCGCCATGAAGAATTTTTGTTCATTAACCTGACTGGGCCATCAGAAGGACAAACTGCGCCCGAGGTGACCAATCCCCGAATATGAATTGGTCAATCTGGACTCGGGTTGAATCTTGAATCAGCCCTTGGGTGATATGTCACCGACTATACCGTGTTTTTGGCAAAGTTTTTGAATGTATTTTAACTTGGCTTTTTCTACCATTTTTATTGAACATTGTTTCCTTTTTTAATAAAACTGTTACATATCACAGTACAGTATCAGATTGCAATGTCTTATACTGTTGACGATACATAAAGGTATATATCATGTTTCTGCTGAGTAACCTTTATGATTTACATGAATACTTACTGTATTTTTTGCATGATTATATCTTTTGTCTTTACCGATTCACTAAAGTATTTATAGTTGTTTACTATATTGTGTAAATATTCATTATATTTGTCTAGGCGTATATTGCTTACTTTTTTTTAATATATATATATATATATATATATATATATATATATATATATATATATATATATATATATATATATATATATATATATATATATATATATATATATATATATTGTGTGTGTGTGTGTCCGTATAACGTATATTTAGCTCTCGTGTTCTTCAGCTTCTGCTGGATCAATATGAAAGGAAAGTACCATTTTATGTCCATTGTTACTCCCGTAACACCGCTGGTGTAGTAATAAGATACTATTATCTCTCTCTCTCATGTGAGCATAATCTTACCAGGAACTTTAAATACTTAGTAAATTGCATCTTTATTATATAAACTTATGTTTATATTTTAATCTATGTTACCCTGAGTGTTGGCCCTGTTTCCTGTTATTGTTGTTGTGTTGTACAGGAAGAGATGAAGGTTGTTGACGTGTCGCCGGAAAACACAAACCACAACAGTATAAATGCAAACTGCAATGATCAGTGGAACATCGTGGAAGAATTTACATAATATTCTCAAGAACAGGGAGACCTCATTACATGTTGCGAGGGCTTTAGTACAGGGTAACATACTGTGATATATGGGTCTCACTGAATACAGATGAGAGGAAAATGCTGTTCCAACAGTTTTAGTGAATTCTCGGAAATATTATAATGATGCTCTTATGTCTTGATGTAAAGCTGCGATATAAAGCAACTTGAGTGTCCAGTTATGCGAAATTTGTTGGATGGAAATAACAGGGTGAGATGTTTTGATTTTATAGTTTACTCCCTGAAATACGACTTTATATATGCAAAGAACACGCTAACATGCCATAGTACTTAGTGATATTCTATAAAGCCTCTTAACTCTCCAAATAAAAGGAAGTTCTTGATTTTAACCACATATAAATTCCCATTAAAGATATTTACTAATAAAAACACAAAGCAAGCGTCTCAAGAGTCAGTGTTTACGTGTTAGATACAGATCATATGAGAAAGCACTTCAAAGGGTCTTACTAAAACTTAAACCTTCAATAAAGTTAAGAAGTACAGCGGCCTCCAGGTCCTTCCTCAGGCAAGAGAGATCATCCTTTACCCCGCCCACGCTGTTACATTCATCACAATTATTCATTATTATTCAGCCTGTAATTGTTCACTTCCGAACTATTTCTGGCAGCCAAGGTCAGGCAGCGATCACACACCCCCGGGCCATTTGCATAAACCTTCTCCTCCTCCTCCTCCCCCTCTCTCTGTACCTCATCCTCCCCCTTCTCACTCTATTTCTCCTCCTCCCCTTGCTCTTCTTACTTATCTTTGTATCGTCACATGCAGTAATTATGTCTTCCTCTCATCCTTTCATTTCCACTCCTACTCTTCTTACCTTGCTTGTTCTCCTTCATTCCCCTATTTCTTCTAAGATACGATGCTTCTTGTTAACTGCAATTCCTTTATTTAATCTTACGTCCATATAAATTCCTTGCAATTCTTCTTGTCTATTTTTTTCTTCCTCCCTCTTCGTCTCTTTTACTTCTTATCTTTCCTCCTTCCTCCTTTTCTTCTCTCTTCCCCCCCCTCCCAACTACTCCGCCCCTACCTGCAGGCGCCCAGACCGACCTGCCTGAAGCTATGTCCTCCTCCTGGTGGCTGTGGCTAATAGCTACACGATGTGGGGTGATGGAAAAAGTAATAATGATTTAATTGCCCCAGTGGTATTTTACTCTCTCTCTCTCTCTCTCTCTCTCTCTCTCTCTCTCTCTCTCTCTCTCTCTCTCTCTCTCTCTCTCTCTCTCTCTCTCTCTCTCTCTCTCTCTTCTATGTCTCTTTTAATTAATCTATCTTATTGTCGTTATAAATATTAACTCCTATCTATTTAATTACGTCACCTGTATATCCTTACCTTTTGCCTTATATATTTGTTTATAACAATAATAATAATAATAATAATAATAATAATAATAATAATAATAATAATAATAATACATAGGATTATTAAGAATAGTAATAAAATTATTATTATTGTTATTAATATTCATTCCTTTATCCTATGTAAAACCTTAGTAATGTTTCTTTCACCTCAGGTCAATAACCTTTACTATCCACTCCCCTCCCCCCCTCCCTCCCTCCATTCCCCTGGGGGCGTGTTTTAGGGTGCCCTCCCCCTTTCCTTCCTCACCTCCATCCCTCCCCACCTCCTTCCTTCCCCTCCCTGCCTCCCACCTCTAATCACCTTCTCCCCCCCCCCCCATCCACTCCCCCCACCGCCCACCCCTAACAACTTTCCTCCCCTCACCACCTCCCCGTTTCCCCATCTCCCCTCATCTTCTCATCCCTAACCACCTTCCTCCCCGATCCCCCATCCACCTCCGTCCTCCCTTATCTCTCACCCCTTACCAGTTCCCAGCTCTCCCCTCCCACCCTTCCCCCATTTCCATACCTCCCCCCTCTTCCCACCTCCCTCTATCTCCCCCACCTCCCCCTTCCACCCCACTTTTGCATTCCCGGTGATTTATGCACATCTCAGTCTCCCCTCCCACGCTCCCACCGCCTCCTACAACGCACCGAATCATGTGCATCCGGCTGGGTCAACGCGATAGCTATCACCACTACCATTGCCACCATCACCACCACCATCACCACCACTCCCTTTCGTCACTGGGTTCTTTAACTTTATTTCCTTCGTCTTGGATATAATTTACCAACCTTTTTGTGTGTGTTAAGTTCCGTGTTGCCGCCTCTTGTTGGTTTCCACATTATTAGATACAATTTCTTCTTTATCAGATCTTTGTTTCTTCCTCTGATTCTTTATTGTGTGAATTTGCTCATCTTTTTTCTTATCCTTTTCATTGATATTTCTTCATTTATATATTTGTTTTACTGTTTATATTCTCAGAAGTTTAATGTCCTCTTGCTTATAATTCTTTTCTTTATTCTTTTTATCATTTAGGCCTATTTTCATTATCGTTATCTCTCTCCCCTTACTTTCTATATCAATTCCTTGATTTTGTTCTTTCCTCTTCTCTTTATTGTATTTTTCTTGTCCCACGTCATCCTTATTTGTCTCGCTAATTATCTTGTTTATCATCTTCTCTCTTTATATTTATATCCCTTCTTTTGTTTAATTATTTTGTTTCAGCTGTCTTTATTTTCTTCGTGTCTTCTCAGATTCATAAAATTATCAGAATTTTTATGTATAGCTCTTTTATTTCGTCTTTTGTTTCGTCTTTTTATATTTTTTCCAATTATCCTTCCTCTTACCTTTGGCTTCTTATCTGCTCCTTGTCAACATCCCACTTTCATCATTTCCTTTCCTTTGTTCTTACATCTGTCGTTCATTTACCATTTCACCTTTTCTTTCCCAACTTCCTTATTCCTCTGTTCCATCCCTGTATCTCTTATCTTCCTTCTTTTTCTTCTTCTTTTACCCGTACTTCGCGTTATTCTTCTTGCTCCTTCTCCTCGTCATTTATTCTCACCTACTTCCCTTCCTTGCATTAATTACCCTCCTTCCTACTTAACATTCCTCCCCCTTCCGCTCGTCTCCCTTCCCTTCTTCCGTTTCTTCTCTCTCCTCCCCCCTCCCCTTCTACTTTCGCCTCCTCTTCCTTCTTCCCCCTTCTTCTCCCAACTTCGCTCCTTCTCATTCCATCTACCTCACCCTCCCCCCTCACTGTCAAGGTCTCCTGCAGAAGGGATTCCTTTAACAACCACGGAGGTAAAGCAGGTTTCTGGAGCCGGGAATGTATGTGACCGCGTCAACCACCACCACCGTCACCACCACCACAACCATCACCACAGCTATCACCATTACCACCGCTACCGCTATCACTACCACCTACACCACCACCATCACCACCACAATCACCACTATCACGGCTACCGTTATCACCACTCCTCTCCCGCATACTGTGTGTGCGTACATGTGTATGTTTGCTTAGACGTTAGGATTCGTGTGCGACGCTTTTATTTTTCTGCTCGATAAATGCCGTACCCAAAAGGTCCATTTTCGACTTGAATCCACAAAGAGTTAAATCAATCATATTTTTGGAGTTTCCTCGGAGTAGATTTACTGAACTGGACAGATGTTTACAGGGATTATCTCGTCGTCTTCTCCCTTAACACGTGTATGCATTATCTGCATCAAACTTGGAAAATCTTTCGGTTACGTTAAACTCGGTGCCCTCTGCGACCACCACGACCCCTGAACAAAAACAAAACATCATTATTATCACAATAAAGATGATACAAGTTATTGGGTGTGACATTAAGGACATGATTACGGGGTCATACTTTTTCGACGATCTCTTCCATTGACAGAGTAATGGGGTTGCCGCATTGACCCTGGCACGCCCCTAAACTGAACCCTCGATGACATATTAACCTTTTGAACGCGAGAAGACCTCCTGAACTTGAATGGGACGTTATGAGCTTAAAGGGACCTCATGGAACTTACAAGGACCTCATTGAACTTACAGGGGGACCTCATGGAACTTGAAGAAACCTCGAATACTTAAAAGAGACTTCATGATTTTTTTATAACCTCATGAACGTTAAGGAACCTCATAAATTTACAGGGACACTATACACTTAGGGGAATATCATGAACTTTAAGGGAACTTTAAGAGACCACGCAGTTGTGGTAGGAAATTTGGCGGTAAGATGACCTAACGAGAGTGATGTGATGTTCTAGCTTTGAGGTGCATTCTGGAATGTGATAGGATTTCGCGACCGTGAAATGATCCGGGGAATATGGCACACCCTCGCAACTCTTACAATAACTTCGCGATCCTCAAACCACCGACCTCTCTCGCTCTCGATCTTCAAGCGACATCTATCCTTCACGATCCTCAAACCACGGACCTCTCTCCCTCGCGATCTTCAAACCACCGACCTCTCTCCCTCTCGATCCTCAAGCGACATCTATCCTTCACGATCCTCAAACCACCGACCTCTCTCCCTCGCGATCTTCAAACCACCGACCTCTCTCCCTCGCGATCTTCAAACCACCGACCTCCTTTCCGCTGCCACTCGACCGCCGTGAAAAAAGCAGTCTGCCTGGAATCCGTTGAGGACTCTCCGTGACTGGTGCGGCAGAGCACGTCCGTGATGATCTTTCGTACCCAAACTGATGTATGTCCAATGTCCCACCAGGGTGAGCATTACCGGGTGTTTTGTGGCGTGAATTACATACTGAATTGTAGGCCATATGACATGTAATGCCTCCCTGATGACCTACTATCAGGGTACATCAAGTGTTATTATGCGATCCGAGTTAAGATTATGTAACCACGTGTTTGCGGGTTAAACTCGGTTCAAAAGTTATGGACTAATAGGAAGTGAAGTTTCTCGCCTTGTAATACACTACCGGAGGAGTTATGGTCGAGCCAGACAGATTTCATTGGCTAATTTTCTATTAATATTATTATTATTATTATTATTATTATTATTATTATTATTATCATTATCATTATCATTATCATTATCATTATCGTTATCGTTATCGTTATCATTATCGTTATCGTTATCGTTATTGTTATTATTATTATTATTATTATTATTATTATTGCGGTAGTATGATTAGTAACATTATTTTTATCACAATATTTATTATCAATAGTAGAGCATTGATTTTATCACCATTATTTTTACCATATTTTTATCATCGTAACTTGCTTCCGTTCCAAGCATTTATAGAACCTCTGCATCGTAGTGGCATATTTACATAAACAAATAAATATATCACGGTGAGGTCGTAGTGAAGGTATCCAGCACATGCAACAACAACAACAACAACAATACAGCCAGAAAGGGATGGGGGAGGCAATAGCGACGTTGTACCCGCCATAAACCTGAAGCTCATCTCGTCGTCAGCGCCGCTGAGATATTGTTTACCAACACAATCTGATCCGGCCATGGCAACCCAGAATGGCGGGTAGACTTACGACGGGATTCATGAATGGGATCCTCTGCCATTCTAACCTTCCTTGTAGGATGATGTCATAACAGTCGCAACAGAATCATTAGCAGCGGCTGCGATAGAAATTCGGCCAGGGGAAAGAGAGAGAGAGAGGAGATTGTAAGCATCGTGCCAGATATAAATCGGGTTTCGGTCCTAAATACAATATTTGGCTGTCTGGATATATATCGGCTCTCGGCCCTGCATTCAATATTTGTCTGTGTCGGATAAAGTCTCGTATTTTAGATTTGTTGATATTGTGGACGTTGCAAAACCTAGCGAGCTCGGGGTCAAATCTATGCCATTGTTTCATGTGTATACAGTATGTGAGGCTATGTGCTCGTCATGCTCTTGCCCGCGTATAGGCGAGGCGATATATATCTGGTGTGTTTTTGTTTTATTCTATGTGCAGTCTGCGACCAAATGTTTACTAACGGCTATACCCCGTGTATTGCGCTCTTTCATTCATCTATCTGTGTCTCTCTCCATCGTTTTCTTCCTTTTTTAGGCCTCTTCTCTCGCTCTTTGTGTCTCTCTTTAGTTCTTTCTCTCTCACTCTTCCATGTCTGTTATTACCTATCTACCTACCTACCGTCCTACTACCTTTCCCCATAACCTGGGAAATTATGTAAGGCCAAGTGACTTAATAAGAAAATTACACCTTAAACAGTTTCACCTCTGTTGCTTCCAGCCCGATGTTGTGTACACTTGATGAACTCCTCCCATGTGTGTTTATTCTTAGTAATCAGCCTCTCTCTCTCTCTCTCTCTCTCTGTCTCTCTCTGTCTCTCTCTCTCTCTCTCTCTCTCTCTCTCTCTCTCTCTCTCTCTCTCTCTCTCTCTCTCTCTCTCTCTCTCTCTCTCTCTCTCTCTCTCTCTCTCTCTCTCTCTCTCTCTCTCTCTCTCTCTCATGCTATCAGCTCCCGTGTAGCACTAACACACGGTACTTAAGTGCTGGGATATGAGGCCCGACAATTCTCCAAGGGACGAAGACATTAGTGATAGCGGCTCGTGTGTGTGTGTGTGTGAACATGGTAAGCCACGTGCCAGAGTGCTACCGGGTGTTCGTCTGGACCGTTGCTGGAGGTGTTTGCTTGATTTTAGGACTGAAGTATCGTACGAGATGGGTTAAATCAGATTTGACCAACCTGTTCGAAGCCAGATTATCAGGTATTATGTTGGTGATCTTGCTCTCAATTTCAGGTTGTTAATGATTTTTACCAAAACTTGATAAAAATGTTACCCACCGGCAAAAGGGTCGTTGTATTAGGATTGTTGATGCTGCTCCTAAAGTGAATGATGCTGGAGCTTCACTTGGTTGTGCAGGCGTGAGTTCAACAAGAAACACCTACTAAATACTTAAGAGGGTTTAGTACAGAGATGTGAGAAGAGGAAAAAATGAGATACGGACAAGTGTTTATAAAATGAGTCGAGTTCAGTGTCTTTTGGGTTTAGACAGAGCTTTAATCGGTTGATAGAAAGACTTATTCAGCTCTTAAGTCGTAAAAAGCGAAGTAGACGCGGCGAGAAGTTACTCTAGGTCCAGGGCATTGGCAACAGGTCACCAATGATGGAGTTGCGTATTGTAGCGGTAGTGAGCAAGGCTGTCGGGTTGGGTTGGGTTAAAGTGGTTACCCATGTCAAGGAGGGCAAGCTATGGCATTCAAGGTTAAACAGTATGTACCTAACCCGAGCTAGGTGCTGGCAGTTTTGCTAGTTTATTATAAATATACTTGAATAAGGTTCTCAGTGATTGTGTAATGCATCGCTGGATACTGAGTCGATCAATATTTGTGGAAGATTTCAAGAGAGTTCAGAAAAGAGTGATGTGAATTATTGTCACTGTGTAAACTTAACCTTAGAGTTATAGTAACGTTTATGAGGTGTGAAACAGGACAATTTAATAGTACTAATTATAACGATAATAACGACTGTTTCAGAAATATACAATCCGTTTTGTCTAAAGTAATCAATCTCGCTTTCCTGAGTTCATAAGAATGCCTGTGTGGTAGTTGATCAGCACAGATTAGAATGAGTGATGCCAACTGCACTTAAGAAACAGGTTAGAGAGGACAAGAACGACCTGGGTTAGTTTTAGGATAATAGATCAAAGGCCAAAATTATGTTACCAGCTGGGTGATGTTTTAAGAGCGTCAGGGCGAGTTAAGTGTTTAATGAAGCCGTGTTTATCTCACTACCTACTCGATCTTATAATGTTTAGTAGGCCGATAGGAACTCGCCTTAGTTTAGGGTTCAAACATTAAGTATTTATCTATTTATTCATCAGAATCATTTATGTACTCTTAATGAGGTAACTGTAAAAAAAGAGAAACACAATAAAAAATATTTATTCAATCTATTCATTTATCTTTATACAATTTATGGTATAGCTTAAAATAAACCTCTTAGATTGTAGTGTTGTGATACTTTAACAGCTAAATAAAAGTCCGCTTCATCGCCTCCTGCCAACTAATATCAGCAAACTTGAATAGGCAAATTTCAACATCACTGTTAGCGTTCAACACACATTACATTCACTTCATTAAATAATTTCTTATGTGCATTTCAGAAGAGATAAAGTTTACCTAAGGCTAAGCATTACTTTCAAAACCTGCGTCAGTTAGTCATTTAGCCAATTGTTCAACTATAATTCGTCAAATGCAATTAGTTACTGCATGATTGTTGACTCTTCCACTCTGCTGACGGAGGATTTCGTAGAACTGTTTCCTTGCTGAGTATAGTCCCGAGTAAAGTCCTTTAAGAGAAGTTGCCGAAGAAGACTGCTCTTACTGACGTCTTTTGAGGTCGTGTTAAGAAGCAGTAGGTCATGTACAATACAGAGTTCTGTTATGCTTACTGTCAAACATTTCCATCCAAAAGGAAACTAGAAAAAAAACGCCATTGTTTATTACAACTATCTACACACCTGTAAACCCAAAGATCTAACCGACGAATACTCATACCGATGTAGGTAATTAACAAATTATCCAAATCCAATGACTGAATCCGCAACCAATATCCGAAGCAATGACTGACCCGCAATTCGACTCCATTCCATTTTGCATCAGAGCGGGAAATTATCCCCATTAATCTAGGCAGACTAGGGACGACCCGCTGAGCCGCCACAAGAGCTCTGGAGACCAAGGCAGAGAAAGATAAAAACAGACACAACTGATAAAGGAGGGAGAAACATAACCGTAAATAGCACAAGGGATAATGTACTACAGGCGATGACTTATAGATAGGATGGGTCACCTGATGTAGATTGAAACAAACCATAATAAAAGAGCATGACCACAAGCTACTAAAGAAAATCAAGAGAATATGTTTACACCAAGATGGGAGCGAGGTTGGCTAGAAATGACCTGAAGGAGAAAGACCTCACTCATCCAAGGTCAACACGGGTGGGGGTGGGAGGGAGAACGTGAAACAATGGGGAGGGGGGGGGGTAACACGGTAGGGAAGACCCCAGGAGGGAAAAGGAGTAGATTCGACTGTATACCACCAGCATAAAACGACGAGATTGGATACAATAAACCTTTGACACACACACACACACACACACACACACACACACACAACTCTCTTTACCCTCCCTTCTATTTCTGACGTTTTTTTTTTTCATCCTTCTTCTCACCCTTCCCTCTTTACTCCTTCTCTCAAGTTATTTTTCGCCCCCTAACTCCCTTTCATCTTTGTTATTACCACTCGCCTATTGTTTTCTTTCTTGTTTTTTTAGCTCCCTTTAGTACTTTATTCTCTTAGTAATTGTTTTCATAGCTATCACTCTCTCCCTATCTCTCATTCCACTCCCTTCCTTCTGTTTTGATTTATCCCTTTTCTTTCTTACTTTTATTTCACCTCTCGCCTCTCTCTCTCTCTCTCATCCCTTTATTCACTTTCATTTTTATTCATCTCCGTCCATCATCTTCATAACTTTTACCCTTCCTACTTTCTTCCCATCTCTCTCTTTTACTTTCTTCTATCCTCTTCCACCTACTTCAATTTCCCCATCCTCTTTTCTCATTCTCCCTTTTCTTCACCCTATTCTCCCTTCAATCCATTTCTCCTTTACTCTTTTACACTTATTTCCTCTTCCTCCTTGTTCTCCTCTTTCTTTCTCAAACTTTTTATACTCCCTTTCTCGCTTCCTCTTCTGTTTCCATCTCCACCCCTCCTCCTCCATCATCCTGATTCCCTTTCTGCTCTTCATTTTTAATCATCCCTTCATTATTCCCTTTCTTTCAACATTTGTTTTCCTCACTCCCTCTCTCCTCCCTTTCTAATGTAACCCCCCCTTCTTTCTACCACCCCTTTAATCCTTTTCTTTCAGCCCTCTTCTTTATTCTTCCCTACCTCTCTCCCTCTCCGTTTCCGACCCCCTCCTCCCTTCATTCTTTTTTCCCTCCATCCCTCCCTTTTTTCCGTCCTCCCCTTCCTTGTTCCATCCATCCCTCTCTCCCTTCCTGTATCCCTTCCTCCCTCTCCCTCCCTTCCTTCCTCCTTTCCTTTCTCCCTTCCTCTCACACCAGTTTGTCCTACCAACCTTGACTAGGTCAGTGCCATGCACAGAGAGGATATATCAAGTGAATTAGTATTGCTGGTCCGGTTAATAATAATTAGTCCTGGGGGTGATGGGGTTGGAGAGGGGTGGAGGGCGTTGGGGGGGGGGAGGTTCCTGAGAGCTGATGGTGAGCTTATGAAACGATGGGCCTGAATTATGTACCTTTTGTCATGGTCGAACAAATTTGGGAAGTCTTAAAAGAAGTTGAATCAATCACTGTTTACGTCAAGGTCAAAGTAGAGATGTTTAATAGGGATAAATTTCAAGGTTAATATCTAGTGTTGGTGTCAGAGTTTAAGGTTAAAGGCCCGTTTTAAGAGCCAGTGATGGTGTCAAAGTACATCAAAGTCAAAGTCAATGGTAAGGGTCAAATTTGAAGTAAAACCCAAATAAAAAATCAAACCAAAAGTTATTATCAAATTCAAATTCAAGGCACCAGGATATTTTGATATTTTGGCTGAATATTCTGTACGTACATCATTAGTATATTAAATTTGTCTTCTGAAGGTTGTGTGTTTACCCTGTTTGCCCCAGAGCGATATAACTGCTTCCTAAAACAGTAAATGTTATCGCATGTCTCATCATATTCAGCTTGTTTGTTTTTGAAGAAACGAGGGGCTATTATCACCACCTGACGTTGTTGTTGTTGTGTTTATATTTTTGTCATTGTGTTTAGTTGTTTTAAACACACAAGGGACTAAGTTAGCTCGCGTGTCTGCTCTGTTATTTACTAAAGTTTAGATCCACAAATAACAATTATATAATAACAATCTGTTGTACATATTTGCCTGCTCAGAAAAATGTGAATTTATCGTGGGTTGAAGATTCTGAATATTGCTGTAGAAAAATTGCAACAATCCTCAAGCGTTAGAATGTTAAATTTAACTCTTTATCTTTGGGAGGTAAAGAGCAACGTCGATAAGAGTCATCATTTTTATGTATATTATGAGACAATGTTTGTCTCATCACAACTATAGTGTTGCTCTTCACTATACTGTACACGCTTTGATCAGCTTACTTATAATAATCCGAAGTAATCATTGATAATGACTAATTAGTGAACCTCAACTTCCTAGTCCTCAAGGGCAGACAGAAGGTCACTTAGTGGAGGGGTGAAGTCTTTTTAAATTAGCGTAGATAATTATCACAAGCAATGTTTCACTAACAAGACGAGACACCCATAAGAACCACACGTCTTATGGTTAAGGTGTGGTGTGACAGCTCTCTTGGGGCACGGGGGAGTTAACGTCGAAATTAAAACAGATATTTGTCATATAATTTTTGTTTTACTTTGCTTTATCACCACATATTGAAGTCTTAAGTATCTTAGGCTAAAATGTTATCCACAAAGGTATCCTAATTCAGCTAACTTAAGGTGAGCTCTAGTATTAATTAATCCACGTTTACTGCTCACCTGTAACCTGGACGTTAATATCGCCAATAAATATCATATTAATGTTTATCTTTTTGGCGTATATAAGAAACACCTATAAGTGTATCCTAAATGTGTTCCAATTTTTGTTCCATTTTCGTTTTGTGAAATATCTATCATTAAGGAAACAATATTAGTTAGAGAGTATCTCGTTCTACAGTGCCTATATGACTTGTTGAACTCCCTAGCTATTATATTTACATTCTTTTTAACTCTTGAAAACCAATTTCGTTGAAGACACTCCATCGGCTTAGACCGAATATGAAGATCGCGGCCAATCAATTAACGTATTGTCCCGGAACGAACACTAATTATGTATCATACACGGTTTGTTACGTAATAGACTGTATAATATTGTCTCGTATAATAGATCAAGCTTTAATAATGTCTCATCTTACGGAACAAACCCAATAATCCCTCATTTTACGGAACAAACTCGAATAATAATCCCTCATATTACGGAACAAAATCGAATAATAATCCCTCATATTACGGAACAAACCCAATAATCCCTCATATTACGGAACAAACTCCAATGATAATCCCTCATATTACGGAACAAATCCAATAATCCCTCATATTACGGAACAAACCCAATAATCCCTCATATTACGGAACAAACTCTAATGATAATCCCTCATATTAGGGAACAAACTTTAATAATAATCCCTTATATTACGGAAAAACCCTGATGTATAGAAAACGAGAGGTAGGTGACGTGTGTATGAAAACTCAAGGAAGAGATGTACTCGCCCTTGACCGGGTGAGGAGGCTACACATGGCCTCCTCAACACTCTGTCTTAATCCCTCACCTCTGACACTCGCTTTGGGGATGAGCAACAACCTCTTGACGTCGAAAACTTATCTCGTGTTTGCATTGTACTTTCCAGATCTCTCTCTCTCTCTCTCTCCTAAACGTTTCTCGTTTATTTACCTTGCTGTCCATCCCTTCAATTGTATTTTTTCCAGTTACTTCAAATCTTTTCGACATTTTTTCTTTTCTCTTGTATTATTTATCAGGTTGTTCTTGTTCCTATTCGTCAGTGGGCGAGGCGCCGTGTGTTCAGTGGCGGCAGTATTGTTGGCCTTTCTTCACTCGACTCTAAAGGCATGAAGTCACAGAGGTTTGCTGGCTATATAGAGTCAGACCAGAGTCGTGTGAACCGCTGTTGACTTGTGCCTCTTCTTTCCTTTCCTCTCCTCTCCTCTCCTCTCCTTTCCTCTCCTGCTTTTTTTCTTCGTTTTTCATTCATCGTTTCTTGTTCTTCCGCTTAGCTCTTGTAATATCTTAGTTGTCTGGTTGTTTTTTCATCTCGCATCTCTGTTAATTTATCTGCCTTTTTCTCTCTCTGTTCATTTGTCTGTCTCTGTTCTATTTCATACACAAACGCACACGTGCACGCACGCTTGCACACACACACACACACACACACACACACACACACACACACACACACACACACACACACACACACACACTCTCTCTCTCTCTCTCTCTCTCTCTCTCTCATGTCAGCCATCATCGTATGAGCAGCTGTTCTCTTTGTCTTTCACTCCGCAGGTGTGTTGCCATCAGCAAACACTTGGCCTCGACTCTCAAACACACCCTATGTCTTGCTTGGTTCCAGATCTGGTTTGTACTTTGTTGCTTCAGAAGCATTTTAGCAGAAGGTACATAATGATATCTTGTCTCGAATATGCAGCAGTTTACTAAGTTTTCCCCTCGACGTCTCCCGCCTCCAGCTGTCAAATTACTCGGCGGTGAAAGGCGTCCGTGTTAAGACCGACGTTCAGATTAAACTCAACTGTTAATGGATATAAGATTTGAGGGAGAGGACAGTGCCGAGCATATAAGTAGCGGCGAGGTACAAATTTCCGTCAACTGCGTCCATTTTTTTTCATGGTGATTCGAAATAATTGTTTACCTTTTGTTTTCGTGTTGACTTTCAATATTTTCCTTTTTTTACGTATAGTCGTGTTGATATCTTTCTATCTGCGATATTATTTTTCGGTGTACATCTAAGGACGTGACGTTACTCTCTATTTGTTTTACAATTGTGAATTTCAAATACTTGTAGCATTTACTGTTAAAAAAGTCAAAACATGAGATATTTATTCTTACCTTCTTCGGAAAAATACACCAAAAGGAAAAGAAAATGTAGAAGGAGAAAAGAGGAAAAAAAATCCATGTTTACTTTTCCGAGGACTTCTTGAACCTTCCGTGAGGCGCTGGGTTAATGTCAACAAAGTTTGCATGAAAGCACATCTCAGGGTATTAGCAACACCGTTATTAAGCAACTCCATTAACTTTTAGATGTGTTTCATTGTGCTCTGGCCGACATTGGGTGCAACCCTTTGTAATTTACTGGCAGAAATGAAAAAATCTGCATGACACTGTTTTAGCAAGCTTACTCAGACTTAATTAAAATTAAACTGGCTCACCTCCCCTCTCGTGGTTGTCCTCTCTCTCTCTCTCTCTCTCTCTCTCTCTCTCTCTCTCTCTCTCTCTCTCTCTCTCTCTCCGCGGTATCCACGTTTTCCTTAAATTGCCCCTCTGCTTCTTACCCTTCCAACTCTTTAAATTTCTTCCCCCTTCCATTTCGTATTCCATCCCATCCCCTTAGTACGTCCACTCTCATGTCTGATGATACTGTTCATTTTATTCTTCATCCTCGTATTCCCTTTCCCACTTTCTCCTTCTATGCCATTAGCGTTGCTATCATCCGTGCCTCCTACATCTGGCTACTGGGTGGACGTGACCAGCTAAGACCACCTAGGATAGGGTCGTGCTGGCTGGCTCCTCCTCCCCCTGCTACTGGGCCTGACTGGCTGGTTGGAGACGCTGCTGGGGAGGGTGTTCGTCATGCCGTCACCCGGGGCAGTGTTTGGACAATTATGGTGGGGCGAGGCGCAACAGAGAGATGAGGGAAAGGTGGTTTCTGGCTCAATTATACCGGCATGACTCTCTATTTGTAATGGTCACGCTCGCTTCTCTGGCTGAAATGCCTCTTTGTTTTTTAGATAAGTTGGCAGGAAACATTTTATGTATTCTTTTATCAACACCTACACCCATCTGTATGTTTGTGACCTTTATTCGCTCAACATGTCATTAATAGTGTGTAAAGTTCTCTCTGCTCCAGTTTCGGTTGCCACAGGTCAGTGCCGAGTGACGGGCTGAGATCCTCCTCACACAGTCGCCAAGGACGTGAGATCACACCTCTGCACATTCTCCAAGCGGGACCTGAATACCTTTGATCCATTGAAAAGGTGCAAACGTTCCTTGAAAGGAGTGTAATTACATCACCTGTGTCCACCTTTCGTGTCTAAAAAATCAGTAGCTCACTCTGACATTTTCTTTAGAAGGGAAAACTTTGATGAACGTGTAATTAGAAGTCTTAGAGGGTGAATGGTTATTGGGGAAAACTTCACACATTGTAAGACACCGCTTTTATAGAAGGAAAACTCTTTTATAATTAATTGAATAAATTTTAGGATGTCGCTGAATAAATAAACACAAGCGAGGCTTATGCATCTAACCTTTGATAACGAGAATAAAGGCCAGAGTTGAAGTCCTTAAATTTTATCACAACTTAAGTAGAATACTGTAGATAGTAAGGAAGAGCAAACACCTGAGAGTAGATTTAGTGGTGCTTAAAAATGTGAGATACAGAGCAATTGACAGTATTTTTAACCCATGAAAAGAAAATCTAGTTCTTTGTCCCTCACTTTCACACAACTTGCTTTTGGTGAGATGTTGTTTATCTCACGTGTGATTACTTTATCTCCAGGTGCAGTAGTGATACATGTGGGACTCACGTGAGGCTCCTGGCAGCACTCCGCCACTCTTGACAAATGTCATGACAGAAATAACTGTGACGTGACTATGGCTAAGTTAATAATCTTCCTTCCTTTGTAACTCATCAACAACTTGACGGAAATTAATCTTTTATTCCTCGACTAATGAATTTAATATAAATTTAGCAAGATATTACCTTTGAGCTTTTCCGGGGATATTAAACAATTCTCTTTTTATTATTGCTGTAAATATGTGCAGCAAACATTTTCCTGAATTTTGATACAGTTTTTAAAAATATATATATATTAAACCCGGTCGTCCATTCTCAGTGGTTTAAAGATTAAGTCGTCCTCTGGGCTAAACTCACATACGTTAATTCACGTTTATAAATTCGCTAATGCAAATTTCCTCAATTAGAGGATGATGAAAGTGTTGTGTGCTCGTGACAACAGATCCAGCGAGGAGGAGTCTGCCTCCAGCTGCTCGTGTTCACTCTAGCCTGGCCGCGACCACCAGACCACGAAGGGTTCAACTCCGGAGGCTGGTGGGGGTTCACTTACGAGTCTTGGGTCAGATGGAGGTCACTCTATAGTTAAGTGGAGGCTTTGAGGGTTTTTTGTGGGTTTTAGGTTAAATGTTAATCACGCCGGAGGCTTAGAGGATTAAATTCTGTCCCTTGGGTCAGATGGAGGTCACACTCGAGGCTTGGAGGATTCATTTAGCCCTGACTTAAAGAAATGTGTCAGTGGAATTGGAAGATCTTATTACCAGTCTTAATGTGATGAAGGAAATCACTGTTCAGCCCGAGAAGTTTTACTGAGATGTCAAGAGTGGATCAATTTTTATTCTTAGACACTCCTAAGAGGGCTTCATCATTACACACTTATGGATGTCTCTGAATAAATTTTTAAGTCTAAATTATTCCCGTGAATTCTTTAAATGTCGCGTTCAGCTTTCAAACAACATGGCAGTTTTCAGTCAATGCTGGGTTGGAAGGCTTAAGCCTCGACTGTTTGCTGTACTGGATGGTTTTAATCTATTATATTTTCGTTTTTGCTTTACTCTTCAAGTCAGTCCAGACCATCATGTCCTGAGAGAGTCTCTTATGTATCATCTCTGTTGGATATAATTAATATAACCACAAATGAAAAGCGGGAATAAACTTACCGACCACTGAATTAAACATAATGCTCTCACGTTTTTTTTCTCACGGATCTTGCTCCTCAAAATGAGCTGCCTAGTCTTGTGGTCCAGAGTCTAGACTTCGTGTGTTACTTCAGGGAATAGTCCAGTAGATGGGATATGGCGGGCGAGGAGGGGTGTTGGTGAGGGGAGGGGTAGTAGAACAGTGTTAGGTAACCTGACCCTCGGTGTGTTTCCTCCAGCCTGCCAGCCGAGCGTGTCTGTGTTTACACTAGCTACAGAGGGTCACTGCAGTCTGCCGTAAATTTAAATCAACCCATTCATATTCCAACCAACATATCTACGGCGTCGGGCACAGAAGGGGTATTGTCATTATTACATCCATGACGTAATGTCCTCCATAATAACATGTAGAGGGTAAGTTAGTAACGATATTATTTGATAAATGGTAACTGCGTGTGAGAGAGTTGAAGAGTCATACAGACCCCGGCAACACTGAGCCTTTGTTGCGAGGAGATGACTAAGAGACGCCCGCGGGTACCTCCCACCATCACTTCTTCCCTCTCAAGCTTTGGTCGGACTGAGGGATTAATTATTGACGTTTCAGACGGACGAGTGATGATGGTGGTGGTGGGCTCTTCGCTGCAGCTGTGGTAGCCAAAACATATTTTATATGCTAATTTACGTTAACTCAATTATGGAAGCCGAATGAAAATCATGGGATTACAGTCGAACATCCACCGTGCAAATTATTGCATCAAAGGTTCTTATTAATTCCATGTTCCAGATCACTATGTGTAATCTGGGGGTGTAGCGGAAATTCCACTGAGAGGGTAATTTCATAGGGTATCTTTGTGAAATATATTGCTTTACCTGTACATCTGTAATTGGAAAAGGATCTGACAGCTGAACGATATATTTCCGCCTAATTTATGTATTTCCTGTGCAAGTGTGTGGAGGGCAGCGAGCGAAACATGCGCACCGATTGTAACAAGATGAATCAGCAGTGGTGGGGTCGTTAAAGTGTCGCATTTAATTAAAGTTGCTGGGATACATGGTGGGTGTCACCCCTTTACCCCTCCCTCCCTCTACCCCCCATTGCTTCGTCCCCTTCACTTTCCCCCCCAACCCCTCCACACACCCTTTTTACTCCCTCTCCCCCCTAACCCACCCCCCCTCCTCCTCCTCCTCCTCCCTGGGCCTGGCTCTGTGTACCCTTCCCGCAGACTCTTTGTAACACTGTGGCCTTGTGGGTACGGCCGTTGACTGGCTGTTTTTTTCAGTGGTGGTGCAGAATATGGGTGATTTTTCCCCTCATGAAGTCGTAAACGTGTCATTTACGTTGATGATACAATAGCCCTTATTTATACCTCGAGCTAGATTATAGGGGACGGCGGCCTCCTCATCTGATTTTCTCTCTAGTGTAACCCCTGTTAGTTTACCCATGCCAATTTTTAAGGGTAAATAAAAAGCAACAACAACATGTACTTATGTGGGATAATCTTTAAATGTTGAAAAAGAGAGCTTAATGTATTCGCATGCTTAAATGCAATAAGTAAACAGGGTGTCCTTCACGTGTAAATCCATGACCTACTATTACTTTGCTGCAGATGTTTTGTTTCTATACACATGTGTAGAATTTTTCCCACATTTTTTTAACAACTTCAAGGAAAACGTATCACACTCGGAGTACGAAAAATATTAAACCCATTTCATTAAGTCTCACTAAAAAAGGAATATTCTCAGAAAATCATCACCTGCGTTGAAAACCAGTGATTGAGGAATGTTATTGATGTCTACTGCGCCACAACACATCGGTGAGGGGGCTGATACTGAGAGTCTTCACGTGTTTGATGAAGACGCTGAAATATATTTCTGTTCAATCTACCATAACTGACAGCCCGATATATATCGGTACTTTTCCCTCTTCTATTAGGTCCTGGCAGGTAAATCGGCCAATTACCTTGTTTGTGGTGGAAGAGTTCGTTTTGTGTATCGCACAGTCACTGTCGGGTACACATCAAAATGTTTCCCACAAGATATTCTCGCTCCTGTCCACCACTTCACATGCTCAACAATTTCCTTCAAAGACACCCCTGAAGAATCCTTCGTGTATATTCATGCTGGCTGCCCTTCGCCCCACACACACTCACATCCGTAAAGGGGGCCCTTCCATAGACCTGAAGGGCCCCTGAAGTTTCCTTGTTTATACTCCTTGAGGGCTGTACTGGCATGTACATTTCTGGAGGAATCATCTATTCATTCACAGATTTGAAAATATCCAGTTAAACACAGCCTATTAGGCTCCCTGTCTTCTATGCCTTCTCTACAACACACACTGCTGCCCTCCGTGCAAGAGGTTGTTTTGCAACTTCGCTTAATTCACCTCGTCACTCGGTCTTTATGTACATAAGACATCCACAAGCCCCGTCGTTAGCTCCTCCCCTTCCTCCGTGTCCCTATATAGTCGTCCCCTTCACCACAATCCCTTCCCTCCCTACACTCCCTCTCCTTCTCCTCACCCCTTTCCTTCATCTCACCCCCTTTCCCTCTCCTCACCCCCTCTCCCTCCCTTTACCTTCTCTCCCTCTCTTCACCTCCTCTCCCTCTCTTCACCTCCTCTCCGTCTCCTCACCCCCTCTCAATCTCTCGCTGTGCTCGGTACGCTAATGGAAGGAGTCAGGTTCCAAGTCTCAACACGTCCTGACAAACCCACCAACACCGCAACCCCTCCTCAACATCTACAAGTTTTATGTACCGTATGTGATCATGTAACTAACAGGAGGGTCGCGGTATCACTTGTTCTTGAATATTTTTTCGCTGTACAAGTTGGGATCCAGTGTCCTCTACTTGCCCAATACACGTCAAGTTGGGGTTATTGGCACTTGTGGTGAATTATTACTGGGTTTTTTTTTACTGATACCCAGACACAGCGACCACTTGACTAACAACACTTAATTATTATACAATATAACATAAGCAGTTCGTTTAATGTGTTTTTGTGAAGTTTCCCTTATTATTAATCTCAAGGGATCTTTATTTTTATTTTCTTTGGTTTTATTTTACGACGTGTTGAATGCTTCTCTAGGGGAGGAGGGGGAGGAGGGGAGGAGTGCCTGACAAATTATACCGAGTTTTGGCTATTGTTACTGCTACCCATGTCGACGGTGTGTGATCATCAGGCGGACTTGTGAAGTGTGAAAGGGTTATCGTCTTCTCGTGAAACAGTGCCGGATGATTCTTACTTGCCGGGTGAACGTGAGCCGAAACCTTTAGGGTGGGGGAGGGGGTGGGGTGAAGGAAGGAAGGAGGGACGGACGGACGGACGGAGGGAGGGAGAGAAGGAGGGAAGGAGGGAGGGAGGGAAGGAGGGAGGGAGTTAACCATATTCATCGACCAACTATTTTCGATGGCGTAAGAACTATCACCTGCCTGAACATAATGATAGTGTTTATTAAGGGAATTTATTTCTTGTTTTCAGTTGGTGTAAGACATTCAATGAGTCTGATGCATGGCTTTTATCGTTCCATTACTCATGCTATTGTACGAGGTCTGGAGGGTCAACGTAGGTCACATACACACATATATCTCGTTTGTTCTATAACTCAACATGGTGGTAGAACTTCATATGAAAACAGAATTTTTTTATTTTTTTATTAATTCATATTAGATACTAGACGCGCTGTACATTAATATTCAATTAGACTCTTGCCAAGCTGTAATCCCCCCTCCCCCCAAAAAATTAATAATTATTGTGTAATTTTCTTAACTACAAATTATATATATTTTTTTTCGTTCTATGACTCGTAAAAAATTAAAATGAGTATTTTTTTTCTGATGCAAAGAATGTTTTACTGGAACAAATACAGTTAATACTCATGTTTATTTAAGAACTGACATCCGGGTTTAGTAAACGAAAAACAATTTACCTTCAGCTTACCGAAAAACATTTTATAGTTATATTTCATCGAGCGACAGAAAAGCTGATTTGTTCAATGCATAAATATGTTACACAATGTAATATTTTCCGTTATTTTTTTGTGAGATTAATATAAAAAATATTTTGGGGAGATTCACTACATTAAATTTGTCTCTTAAATGATAAGTGATTGTTTCTAGTTAACGCCATGAGTACGAGAACTTAGCCCGTTGAGTACGATATCTTACCGCCCTTGACTACGAGACTTAGCCCCGATGGATTAACCCCCTAAATACAATATCATCGTACTCAAGAGGTTAAGTATTCATAGTCAAGTGCTTAAGTCATCGTACTTTAAAGGTTAAGTTATCGTAGCCTGCAACTACTGATTAGATCATGAACGATTGAATTTTTAACTCACCTGGAACGTTTCCCTCATTTAAAGCTTTAGCCAATTCGATGTACTCATTGTGAGGTTAACGTTGCTCCCTGCTGTGGGTCCGGGGAATTATGTAAATACCAGGATTACAGTTGACTATACTAACTCATTATAATTTCAATATAACCTACAGTCTCTGATAAAAACTACAGGTTTGGCACGAATGTTTCACGGGAGCTTCACTTGGGTACAAACATTACAAGGATGTTGCTACGGATAATTGTAATCCGGTTTCAGATGAGTAACTTCTGGGTGATGAAAACAACTGAGGCATATAAACTAGGCTCGTAAGTGAGATTATTATTGGGAAATTATTTTCAACTGTGTTTATCACTTTCCTCGCAGCACACACGTGAGACGTCAGTATTGGGGGATCATTAGCACACACAAGCACCTGAGCCTCCCGTGCACCTGCTAACAATGGAACAAAAAAGGATTTGTTTTTAATACGACTGTATAGCGAAACCTGCCTCCCTAGAGAGATGTACTGTAGATCTGTTTGACTTTACAAACTAGAATATCAAAGTATGGCATCACGAGGCTAGACTCCCTGTAACATCGTATTAGTATACATTATATAATTTTGTGAAGGGGGAAAAGAAGCATTCAACTTTATGTTGGAGACATAAATTACTGTACGCACTGGGTAAATATTTTCATATGTTGGGATCGTATTCCCTGCAGCCCCGTGCTAACGGGCTTAACACATAAGGGATAAAAACTCTCTCATTGAGCAAGTCAGTTAGGCGTTTAGTTAGTCAATCAGAAAAGGCTTACATAGTGATGCTAATGGAACATAAATTATGACAAGGTGGTAATACATCGCCATATTATAATAGTGTTGATAATTAAACCATTATCAGGAACATTTTGCGACGAAGAATTACAGGTAAACCTAGAAATCTCAATCTGTGATAAGAGGAGTTATCAGAAATTGTACTGTACTGTACCTGCCCTAACATAATCCAGGTGAGATGGGCTTTCGATCGCCAGGTGAGGCTCTGCGTACCGTAGCAGTCTCCTAGGGTGAGTCTGATCTGTAACAACGAGTGGTTACACCTTATATATATATATATATATATATATATATATATATATATATATATATATATATATATATATATATATATATATATATATATATTCTATATTTTTTAATGTTTCATATTAAATTAGTATAATTATTATGATTATTAAAGATGTTCTTACATTTCATGTTTCATATCATTTATAACTTTCAAGTTAAAAAACTATGGAATACTGATGTGAAATAAACATTTAAAGATAGTGCTAAAGTTTCTGCCATGTGGGTTGCCTGACCTTTAACTAACATTTCTCAAGAAAAAGTTCCGAGACCGCAAACACCGCTCTTCCCACTACACTCGGCCGTGACGTAAACGAGGACATTATAAAGAAACTGAAATGACCGGTTCAAGGAGCTTCAGACTTGGAAAACCTCCACCTCGCTTGTCCTCTGCCTGGCAACGATAGCTGGCCAGGTTTTCCCGCAACGAAATCTATCCAACCAGTCAGTTAACCGCACAGAATGTCGAAGTGGATGCTAGGCCACCCACCTCTGTCAACGGCACAGGTTGTAAAGGTGAAAGTTAGACATTCAATTCCGTTAAACACACGGGTTGTGGTAGAGGAAGCTTGGGTGTCCCACGCCTGTCAACCAAACACACAGGCTCTGAAAGTTAGTTAAACGTTCTCTCACATTAACTAAGCTAGTTGAAGGACTGCATCAAGAAACGGGGGAAAATCTAGCAAATATTATACACATCAGGGTCAGTTGTCATCACTTGGTGGCATGGCAACGACCTGAAGAGTGACAGATTCGTAAGTGAATGAGATAATTTTACAATGGTGTTTCAAGTGATTAGAGTTAATGTGTGCCTTCCATAGGTTAACATTGTTATTAAATTTTTGTAAAAGGGTTCAATTACTAAAGATATCGCCCCCTTATAAGATTATTTAGCTTTTTTTAAATCGGCCTCTTATTTACATACATACATAAAAGCTAGTGACAGGGGGGAAAGAGGTTCAGGGGAAGGATAAAGGGTGGACAGAAGTGAATTTTAGAAGGAGAGAATAGGTGCAGTGGCTAAACACCGCTTGCGTGAGGGGGTAGGCAATGTGCCCGGATGGTGTAACAATCACAATCAGGACGAGGCAGAGGGAGGGCGGGAGCAGGACCGGGCAGGCAAAGGGCCATCGCGGGTGCTCTGGTTGTTGTCTTAGCTGAGGCAGTGTTGGCAAAGCGGATGAAGAACCGCCCCGCCACGGCGGCGGCGCAAGCCGAGAAGCGCAGGTGGACGGACGCACAGGCACACACGATCAAAGTAACAGAGAAGGTGAAAAATGGAAATGTAGCTAGTCGTAGGGTTGTTTGGAGAAAGATGAAGGTAAAGTCTTTGAGCTATGTCAAAGCGGAACGGAGCGAGTTGGAGGTTACTTATTTATCAACAGGGTATCAATTTCAACTAATGCTGTACCAGGTCCTCCGATACTTGCCAGAAACTGCAATAAACTCGTTCTTCCTTAGTTCAGTTTGAGTGAGACAATATACAACTGCTTACTTTGTTCACCAAGTTGATTTGTCAGACACTTCGGTTTTCATTGATTCTTAATTGAGAACACGAATTTCCCCATCGTTTGTGTTCTTATTGTCATTCCATTGTTTTACTTCTTTGACAAGTTCATTTGAGCTTACCAGTAAGTTACCGGCTCAGCCAGTCTTACGTGGGCTGCCTCTCCTCCTACTACCTTCCTCTCCTCCTGTCTTCCCCTTCTCCTCCTGCTGTCTTCCTCTCCTTATCCTGTCTTCCTCTCCTCCTCCTGCTGTCTTCTTCTCCTTCTCCTGTCTTGCTCTCCTCCTATCTCCCTCTCCTCTTACTGCCTTCCTCTCGTGAAATCTTCTTCACCAACCTTAGATTCATTTTATCTATTAACCTTTCACTCCATATGAATTTAACCCATTATTTTGTTTTCTTTTTCTTTTTTTTCCTTCACCCAATAGTATGTAAATTATCTATCACGCCTTTGTCTTGATTTTCCCAAAGTACTTTTCACTAATTCATATAATTTCTTCTGTAATGTTTGTCTTGTTTTTCTTCTCTTTTATTATTATTCTTACCAGTTCACCGTGAGATGGCTGGACACATGTAGGCGAGTAAGACAGCAGCGAGTATTGTTTGTGGTTCTTGAAGCGTAGACGACAAACTGACCTGCTTTTATCTGTGTGTTTACCTCCCTCCCTTGGGCGTAATGCGTACCTGAGTGACGAGGAGAGTGATCAGTTTCCTTATTCATTGTCTATTGTTTTTCTTTCTTGTCTCTGAGGTGTGTCGTGTGGGTGGGGGAGGGGGGGGGGAGAGATGGAGGGGTGATGGTCACTGTGTGGTTTAAGGTAAAGATTGAGCTAAATCCAGGTTCCGTATCCTGAGCTGGAACTTTAGGCTGACTTTCGTTTATCCTTGGGCTAAATAGATTTAACCTAATTTATGTTAACCTAACCGATCTACCATAACTTAATATAAACTAACCTAGCTATATCAAACGTAATCTAGCGTAACTTAATCAAAAGTAAACTACCCTACCCTAACCTTAACGAACCTTACCTAACCTAGATGAACTTATCCTAACTTAACTAACCTAACTAATGTGCTTGGAGGATTTGAATTTGCATAAACTAACATAAGGTAATCAATCCCTAACCTAACCTAACCTAGCCCGAGTGAAAGACAAAAATGATTTACAAGGTACCATGTCTTTATCAACGTCATCTGACACAAGCTACCGTCAGAAGTTTTAAGCTCCTGTTGTGATAAATAATAAGAAAAGAGGAACTGGAGTCTTAGTCAGAGTCGATTAAATTCCATAACTAAGAGGATTCAAAACTTCGTAACATGTAGAAGTGAAGCTTTTTTCATTATTTTATTTAATTCATAAGAAGGACACACACACACACACACACACACACACACACACACACGTCTGTAGCTGTCGCCTTCATTGATTTCACTAAAGCGTTCGACCTAGTCGACCACAATATAATCATAAACAAAGCTATTGACCTCGGGCTTCGGAGAAGTCTCATACCATGGCTTACAGACTTCCTCAGTGACCGACGCCAAGCTGTACGCTTCCGAGGGGCTGTCTCCACCTTTCAGTCACTCACCTGTGGCGTCCCCCAAGGCACCAAGATGGGACCACTCTGCTTCCTTATGCTCATCAATGATGCCCTAAGAGAAGCCCCTGCTCGCTGGAAATATGTCGACGACTCCACCATTGGGATCAGCGTCAACAATTCCGCTCCCAACTATACCGCCCTTCAGGATTTATTGAACAGTCTCCAAAACTGGGCCACCAACAACCATGTCACCATCAATCATACCAAGACAATGGTTATGCACATCAACCTCTCCTCCGACATTGTCCCACCTCCTTCCATTACCCTAGGTCCGAACACACTCCAGGTTGTAGATTCCACGAAGCTCCTCGGCGTCACCATAGACAACAAACTAAATTGGAAACCACACGTCAGTGAAGTTGTCAAATCCTCCAGTTTCCGTCTCCACCTCCTCCGCCGACTCAAGTCCCTCGGAGTTCCTGCACCGAGCTCCTCAGTGTTTACACAACATTCATACTTCCCAAGCTCACCTATGCCTCCCCCACCTGGTCTTCCTCCCTAAATGCCACACAACGTAAACACCTAGAAAAAGTGCAAAAGAGGGCATGCAAGATTATTCTCTCCCCTTCCTACTCCACATATCAAGAAGCGCTCAACACACTGACCCTTTCGACTCTCACTGACCATCACCACGACCTCATCTGCAAATTTGGTAAGAAGCTTCTACACCATCCCCGACACCGGCCCCTACTACCACCTGAGATCCCCTGTCCGAGAATTGCTGTTCGACACCACAACCGCATCCAGCCCATACGTGCACGAACTGATCGCTATAAGAACAGCCCAGTCCCAACCATTGTAAAAATTATCAATAACATGTAATAAATCAGTGTATTCACTCCCAGTAAACACTGCTCCCTACACTGTCACTATGTTGAAATGAACTGTATTTTGAGCTGATCCCCATCTAAGTTACTATATGTCTTATTTGTGTCACTTATGTCACTTGTATATTATTTGTAATTCGTAACCCATTCCCCAAATATGTAACTGTATATTTTCAGCCTTCTGGCTGCCAAGCTCTTTCAATAAACCGTTAATTATTATTATTATTATTATTATTACACACACACACACACACACACACACACACACACACACAACCTTTGATTACACGCTAGTAATTTTCTTGACTATAAGGATGTGAACTATTAGCTGTGATAAAGTTAACGTAAGGGTACATATCCTTTTAACTCATACTTACAAAGGATTGAATTCTTTAATGTACAGTGACGTAAGTATGGAGATGCTCTCACTTAAGCTTCTCAGTGCCAGTTTACCCCCTGAGGAGTGATGGGCTGCTTCCTTGACCACCTTAACCCACCACCTGGAGTTGATGACGATGACCCCCAAAGATAGATTGAACAGAAACGGTCTCCTTAAGAAATGGTGACGGAATTCCTTAACTTCTAAGTCTATTGGATAAACGACTGCTGGTGTTGTGGTGGTATAGGAGGGGAATGATGGTGGTTGTAAGTGTGGTTTTGATGGTTGTGGTGGTGGTGGTAGCTTTGGTAGTGGTGGGTTTTATTGTGGTGATAGAGATGAAAGGGTAGTTGTGATAGAAGTTGTGATGATACGGGTGATGGGGAATCGTGGTGGTAGAAGTAGTGATGTGGTGGTTATAAGAGGTGATGGGGGTAGTGTTAATATGGTGTTATTGGTTGTGGAATAGGTGAAGGGGTGATTGTGGTAGCGGTGATTGGGTGGTTTTGATGTGGTGGTGGTGATAGAAGTAATGGTAAGAGGTGATAGGTATGGTGGTGGTACTGTACATATAGTGGTGGTAATGAGTTAATGGTGGTGATGGTAGAAGTGATAATGAGTTAGTAGTGGTGGTAGAGGTGATAATAGGTTAGTAATTGTGGTGGCACATATAATAGTGGTAATGAGCTAGTAGTGGTGGTGGTGGTAGAGGTCATATGCTACGAACAAATGAGTTTGTGTGTAAATATTATCTTTGTTTTGATAAGAATCTCGTAAAACCCAAGAACTATAACCTAAGTGTGTACGATGACTCACCTCCCTCAACACAATACATCTAAACTCGTTTTAAATGTTGAATTAAAATATTGTGCTTCGTAAGTCTAAGAATCGAGTGATTTGAATTAATCGCCTTCTGAATAAAGGAAAAACATTTACATGGCTGGTGAATGTTTTCTTTTGAAGTAAAAGTTCAAGGCATCATTATAGATTTTGTTTTGATTAGACAGACTTAACACTAAATGTTAAGTCCGTAAACTGTTTAACCATCCTATTTCTGGTTAAAACGAGGAAGTTCGTTTCGTAGTTTTCAATTGTCATGTTCAGCTTATTGTCCTACTTTGAGTACGTACTGTACTTGAAGACCTCAGTAGTTGAAGCTCCGAAAAAAAACCCAGAAAAATCTGTTGGTAACCAAAGAGATTTATCTCTCTTAATTTGCAATTGTTGTTTAGTGTAATGACTTACTTCAGTACGTGCTAGAAGGGCTTATCGTTGAAACACTGAAGTACTTATAATCAGTAGCAGTTGCTGGTTGTTTGTCTTAATGGTAATTGTTGACGTTTAGTGTATCATGCAATACAGTATATTCTGAGATTCACTTCTATGATTGTCGTAGTATAGAAGAGCTTTTTCATTAATACTGATAAAAAACAATAACTTTTAAGACATTTACTCACTTACAGAGTAAACCTTAAACTTGAATCAACTTAATATAGCAGTTGGGAACCAAGTGGTGAGTACGAGCCTAAAACACAAAGAAAAAGAAAAAAACAAATTCAAATATGTACATGGACACCCACCCACTTCCTAGTCTGAGTGGTGTTCTAAGTAAATTATTTAGTAACTGAAGTACCACAAGTGACTAAAACCCCAGATTCATTGCCGATAAACAAAAGTCTATCTGATATTTGTACCTACAATATGGCTTTACACGTAAACACAATCTGGGAATGAAATTTTATGAATAAAATCGTATTATCAAAGGGCCTACAAACTCACCTGGTAATGATAACCTCGTCTCATATTCTTAAACAGCGGTGGTGGTGGATTTTCACGTTTTATCTCAAGAAATGCTCAACGGGTGAATATTTTATGGTTGTACTCTCACGCTGGGGATAAGCACACACCGCTGCACAATCTCTAAGCCAAGTTTATATATATATTTTTTCTCTTGTCGTGGGTTATTCAGGCCATCCACAAGCAGAGTCTTTTCGCCGTTCTTATCTTTGGACGATGTGAAGTCCGAGTACTGCTTCACGCTGCTGTACACACACACACACACACACACACACACACACACACACACACACACACACACACACACACACACACAATATTTATTCTTTTGTCAGTCATATTTATACTCGTTGAAAAATAAATTGAAAAGATATAAAATAAAATATTAAAGAACTGAAACGAAACAGAAAACGAGAGAGATAAAAACTTTAGGTCAAATCTTTTAACTGCGCTGTTTGTGTGGCTTCACGACGGTACGAATTACTATTTTTTTTATGTAATATAATTTTACGCTGTGGATGCTGTTTGTTATATCTACTTTACTCGTGCTTCTGATTTTTGCAAGTTGTTTTTAGTGTATGTGTGAGTTCTTTTTTTTTTTTTTTTTTTAAGAAGATATACTGTAGATACATATACCAGTATATCAATAGTTGTTTGAAGGATTTGCTTTCAGACAAGTGTAACAAAAGAGAAATATAATCGTGGGAGGAAAGTCTGTTCGTAAAATAATGATGCTAACAACATCTCACCTAAAAATAACTCTGGGAAAGCTTACGAGCTCTGTCTCCTTGTTTGGCATAATGAGTTGTTGAATTACATCGATGTGTTTCAGAACAGGATTTTTACACCCACTCAGTCCTAAAACCAACGTCTTTAAGTTAAAAATAATATAAAACAAAAATCAAGGTAAACACAAATAAATCAGCAAAACAACGGGAAACACCAGGTGGGTTTTTATTCAGTAGCCTCGACGACAAGCATAACACAATAGAAGAAGCTGTGAAGAACCTCATGTTTTCCAAGTGAATGACCGAACCCTCCCTGAAGGTGCAGCACCAAGGGCATGACCCCTGCCACATTAACTCTAAGCCTCTCCCTCAAGTGTGCGAATCATCTAAAGGAGTCATGCGCAGCGATCACTCTTAAGGGCACGCAAGAAGTTACTCAGGGTTTAGTTAACATACACTCAGCGTGGAGCCATCACTCTCAGAGGGGTGACGAGGAGGAAAAAGAACACACTCTTGATATTTGCAACGAGCTTAGTTAACACACACTCGGCGAGGAGAAGGAAACACTGGGACGAGTAGTATCCAAAGACAAGAAAAACACTCACAAAACAATGACATGCATATTTCGCCTCCTCTCCCTCCTCCTATGATTTGTATGAGTCATGTTTATGCGTCAGCGTCGTCACACACACACACACACACACACACACACACACACACTTCTGCCTCATCATCACTATCATCACCATCACCGTCATCATCATCACCATCATCATCATGGTGTAAGTCTTGCCTGGATCACTCCTCTCTTACATGATGTGTGTGGGGCGTGAGGGCTGTATTCTTTATATATTTATCTCTTTAATGTTTGCCACTATGATTTTGAACCTTATTAAGTGGCCTGAGGATATATTGCTAATTTGTCAATACAAGGAAAAGTGTTTACGAAGACCTCTTGAGAGTAACGCCTTGGAGGTCGATATAATTAACCTCTGGCATCAAAGGCATGTTCTCTTCAGCGTTTTTGTCCCCCTTTTTTTTTCTTGTGTAAGGTAACATATTAGTTTTGTTCAACGTAAGGGTCTTGTGTGATCTATTTATGTCTTTTTTTATTGCTATTTGTAAAAAAAAAGAAATTTCCTCTTCTATTTTTTTTCATTGTACCTCTGTTATCGATCTATCCATCTCACAATTTCATTTATAGCCTTACGTGTTTCATTTTTCATTGCTTTCTATCTGTCTGTCTCTCTCTCTCTTTCAATTTTTCCGTCATTTTATTTTTTATTTTCTAACTGTCCATCTTAATTCTTCTGTTTCTCCACGTGTTTCACTTTCTATTAAATTATTTATGCCTTTTTCTTTGTTTATCCATCTATCCATCCCTCACCCTCCATCCATCCATCCATCCTCCCTCGCATCCCGTCTATCTCCCTTAGAGGCAGGAGGAAGGGAGGGAGGGGCAGGGGAGACAGACACTTTGACGGAAGCCAGCTCTCCTTCGCAGCATTAGCCTGAGCGGGGCGTAATCCAATGCACGTCACACCAACTTATTTCCAACTTTTCTGGGCTTTACGGTACCCTGGAGGTTTGTTTCGTGTACGATTTCCTCCTTGTCTGACATTTCCATATTCTCGGGATTACCTATTTCCCCACTCTCTTATAATATAGGATGGTCTCGGGAAGTGGAAATTATTTAGAATTCATTATTATTATATTTTAAAGTACAGGAGATTGAAACTTTAGGATTTAATTATTTCTTATTTATATGTCACAACGTACAGTACACGTTGGTCCAGATATGAATACATTTTAGAATGAAATGTTTACCAATTTTAGAAAATCACGCACAATTCCCAAAAAAAATAAATGGAATTAAAATCCGTGAAAATAAGTAGACATACATATTAATTATTTGATTTAAAGGCAGTGACATAAACCTATAAAGAGTGTGCTTGAAAATTAATTAACTAGTGAAATTTTACATCAATAGACTAAAATATGAAAAATAAATACTTATCTGATGAAAATGGTGTGTATTATTTGGTATAGTTTAGTCAGCTTACCTCCAGCCTTTCCTGACCTCACTACTGGATGTTTTACGCGCGTGAGAGAATTTTTTTTCTTCAGATGTGGCCTTTTATTTTGTCTTATATCGTTAATGATCTTTTGGATATATGGGTAGGCGGTGGTGTGTGGGAGTGTGTTGGTGAGGGATTGCGTGTGTATGGGATTGTGAGAGTGTATTAGTGTGAAAGTGTGTTAGTGTGGTCATGCTTTGATGTGGCCATGCATTGGTGTGGGTGTGCGTTCGGGTGGACGTGTGTGTGTGTGTGTGTGTGTGTGTGTGTGTGTGTGTTTGTGTGTGTGTATATTCATGCTTCTGTTTGACCTTGATTTCCTGTTGTGGTACTGCTTCTATTCTCTCTTTCCGACACACTACTCAGAACACTATTTTCTCGTGGAAAGTCGCCAACTATCTTTTTTTTTTCCAGTCAGCTTGAATCAGCATTACACCGTGTTGGGAAAAAAATCGTAGCAGACATTTTGATTATTTATGGGGAAAGGTGAAGTAAATTTATTTTTTATCGCAGGTAGTTTTAGGTTCCCTTGGTATAGATGTTCCCCAAACACTTCATTAGTGATATATAGGCCTGGCAGTGTCATAAATAATCTCTCTCTCTCTCTCTCTCTCTCTCTTTCTCTCTGTATCAATCTATGGTATTTTTTACTTCCCTATTTTTTCTACTCTCTACTGATTTGAAAATTATACTCCTGAATATAATTTTCCGCGCAAAAAAGTCCATAAAAATATATATATATATATAATCCCTTTTTCAGCGCCGGCTTGAGTAAACACTATTTCCACACATTATGACATAGGTCTCATAAACACAAATTCTTGCACCTTGGTTTCCAGGAATTTACGATGGCTGGCCGGATAATTCTCACATCGTCACGTCTACTTCCCGAGAATCTATGGAGCTTGTGTGGGGGGAAAAACAGGCTACACAGTTTAAATTCCTCGGCAGAAAATCATTGTTAGAAAAATAGCTCTATCGATCTGTTATGACGTGGGTTTTATATCTTGCTTTGGCTTGATGTTAGGAGGCCTTGTGTGTGTGTGTGTGTCACTGAGAAGCGCAAGATGATGAAAGACGAGGATCAAGGAGTGGGAGGAGCACGGGGTTGGAGGAAAGCGAGGGATAGTGAAAGAGAGAGAGAGGGGATTAGAGGGAGGGATAGAGTGAGAAAGAAAAGATTAGAGAAAATAGAGAGAGCAGAGGCGTGGTAATGGGAGCGAGGGAGGGAGACTGCCAGAGGAACTCATGGAGAAGTAGGCCAGGATTATCAAACTCTAATTCAAATTCCATTAGCTCTCTCTCTCTCTCTCTCTCTCTCTCTCATTCTCTCATTTTCTCTATCTCAGAAGCAGCAGTAAAGGTGAAACAGCCAAACATACACACCCTCCCACACATTAACCTTCCAGTATCAAAACATATACACGACAAATACTGTATATGCCTCCGATCGATGCAGGGCTGGATAGACCACAAAGATGGACGGATATTGGTTCTGATAAAAGGGCTTGGAAAGATCTGGTTTTTGTGGCTCTGATGTGACATTTGGTTTGACAGCCACGAGGGAAAGACGGAGTATACACAGTATATATTGGGTGGGCTAGAACTAACTGATGTATTTTAATCTTTTTGTCCCTTTCTGTCATCGTCGTGTGTGTGTGTGTGTGTGTGTGTATAAACCCTGTATATCAGTCGGTAAGAAGACTGGCTAGCTTGACAAAGAACTAAAACGAGTAATTCTCTGTAGTTTTCCAATTTGGCAGCGTCAGGGGTTTTATCTTGTCATCCGGACCTGGAGAACTCTCGCCCGCCGCCCAAGTTTCTCTAGGGTTTTGGACGCTTCAGCAACACTCCACCGCACAAAATATTTATTCCCAAAGTTTTATTTTCGTACCTTCGGACTTCTCCATTTCTTTCTCTCTCAGTAAACCTTTTGTAAGTTAATTCGTTTTGACGTGTTGGTAAAGTGTCTTGGAGCGAGGAGTCTAGGAGATGACGTGCCTAGAGTGGAAGGTCATGAATTCCGAATTACAATAATCATAAGACTGTCATGTTAAGCAGTTTGACTTGTGAGTACAGGCTAATGGAGAGAGAAGTCGAAGACGTGACAAGTATTACTAGATGGTGATTTTCTCGGGATCAGTAATGTAATTAGTGTTATCTCGTATATAAATAAGAAAAGCCTTATTCGTCGCTCCGTAAAAACCCATTTACAATAAGTAATGCTGAGGGTGAACCAAATATCCTCTTTTAATGCTGTGATTTATTTACCAACTCAAAAGCTAGATTGCACGGGTGCGAACATTCATTTACAGCTGTTACGCGTCTGTCTTCGTTTAAATACTTCAAATTAATTCGGGCTGAGACATTTTGATGAAACGGATCTAGTGCCAAATTATCATCAGAATTTCTCCTAATGTTGTCATGAATAAGTGTTTACATTTTTCAGATACGGTTAATTAGAAACAGTAGTATATAACTCCTTTTGGTGAGGGGGATAGGTGTGATAAAAGGGAACTGAGGAAGTCGAAGATGAAAGGTAGGTGTGAAGGGAATAGTGATAGGTATGTGGAAGAAAGGGGAAGAGGAAGAAGCGTGGGATAGATGAAGGATAAGTGAAAGGAGAAGGAAGGAGAAGCACGAGGATGGCGAAAGGTGAAATGGAGGAAGGGGTGAGAGTAATGGGAAAGAAAAGAGCTCAGAGAAATAGGGAAGGGTGGAGGTGAAGGAGAAGTGAGAGGTGTGGTGGGTGGGGGGGGGGGAGGAGTTGAGGGTGGGTTGAAGGCGTGTGGGTGGAGAGACTGTGATTACGGGGCGAGGTGTTACGATGGGGCTGAGATAAGCTTATGTTAATAACACATCTATCAGAATTAATGACTGGTGGGCTTCTGATCCACCAGGCGCTCAACACCCAAACGGAGGAGGAGGAGGGGGATGGCGGGGTAGGATGGAGGATGATGATGATGATGAGGAAGAGAAGGATAGGAGGGTTAGGATGGAGGAAGATGATGATGATGATGAGGAGGAGGAGGAGGAGGAGGAATGGGCCTAAGAGGAGAAAAGGGGTTGGAGGAAGCCTAAGAAAATAAAGGGAGTAGAATGGAGGAGGAGGAGGAGGAGAGAAGGGGGAGGTATCAGAAGATAAATGAAGAAGAGGAGATGGCCAAAAAAAATAAAAGAGGGAGAGGGAATAGGCATAAGAAGAGAGAAGTCAGTGGGATGATCCATCCTAGCGTCTCATTAGATTCAAGAAAAATAACGACCCTCGGGGTTGTCAAATGTAAACAGTTAATACACATGCACGTAGCTTCTCCGAAATATATTTACAAAATACAAAATATCACAAACGCCTTATGCTCATATGAATAATTTAGAAAACCAAATAAGCTAAAAAAAATAATGTTATAGATTACAGGTAGCTTAGAAATACTTTAAATATAAGTAGTAAAGCACATAGACGCATCGCATCACAATATAGCATAATTTCACACAAGTTTCCTTTCGTGTAGGAAACGAAAACGATATGAAGTCAGGGTAAAGTAATGTAAAATGAGAGAGTAAAGGCGAAAGCACTTACTTGTGTTGCCTTGGTTTGCTCTTAACATGATATTGCTGCTCTAAGAGGAAGGGGGGTGGGGGGGTAGAGGGGAGTAGGAAAAGGGCGAAGACGAATAGAGAGAAAGGAGTAAGAAAAATAGACCGTGGGGGGAGAAGAGTAAGAGGAAGAGGAAGGGAGGTGGAACATGTAATAAGGTTTGTGAGGATCCTCGAGGCTTGTGAATACCGCCTCTATAATGACATTCTGGCCAATATTAGGCACCCGAGGTGATGCTTGACTGTGTGTGTGGGTGTGGGTGTGGGTGTGCGTACGTACAGGCCACACGTGTGTTTGTGAAATGTGCGTGCTTATATGAGCTTATGTGAGGATAATGCGTGTCTATAAGCACACACGTCTCGGCTCTTGCCTATGCAAATATGTGTGTGCATTAAGTGTCCGTTCGTCTTTATAAACGTTGAACATTAATATTAATTTTTTACCCTCAATAATACTCTTTTGTTTACATTGTTTCTTTGTTTTTCTTTATTTTTTGGCCCGCAGCCTTTATACAATATACCGCTTGTGGCACAGAGACCCCATCGAAATGAACAGGTATTCATACTAGCAAGCAGATAAGTATTCCCTACACCACCCCGACCTTAACCACAATACAAACTAACTTTATTTTAAGATTTACCTGAGGCGTGATAACAAACGTCTAAATGATGCGATTAAGTGTTATAAATATCTTCCTGTCTTTTTTTTTTTTTATTTATGCGGTTCACGAAGGTTAATGGTCATATCTCAGCCCGGGAGAGAAGCGTCGACAAGCCCACTAACTCCCTCCTCGCCGACGATATAATGAAGTTCACGAAATGTATTCATCATCATTCTCCTTCATTAAACATGTCATATCACGGGTATTAACACGCCACCTAACACACACCACAACACCGAGGCGAAGGAGGAAAGAGGGCTCTTAGTGTTAGGTGGACGGTGAGGCTATAATCGTTTGCGTTCGTGGTTAATGTCGACAAAAACATTCTCTCTCTCTCTCTCTCTCTCTCTCTCTCTCTCTCTCTCTCTCTCTCTCTCTCTCTCTCTCTCTCAAACTAACTTGGACAGTGTAATCATAAACGTTGGTCAGTACAGTGTGGCCTCAACACCGAAGTAAGATGAGAAAAGTTTGTGTAGAACATTTCTAATTGTTTTCTTTATTTTCTTCTTTTAATTTTCTATTATCTTATTTCTTTCTTTTTTCTTCTGGTTTTTTTTTGACTTCTCTCTATTGCCTTTTATAATGTATTTTATTATTATTATTATTATTTTTAGACATGTTTATATTTACAGTCTGTCTTTGTGTCTCCTGATCACTTATTTATATCTTATGTGTTAAGTTCTCCTTTTATGTCTGCTACTGTGTTTATATTTTACTCACCTGTGCCCGTAAGAGAGAGAGAGAGAGAGAGAGAGAGAGAGAGAGAGAGAGAGAGATTGTCATTCTATTTCTGCTTTAACCTTTATCCATTTTATCATCATTTTCTCTATTCTTCCCATTCATCGGTATATCCTCTCGTCTCCCCTATTCTGTTTTCTTATGCATACCGACATCTCAGTTATTTTTCCATTCCACTTTTTTTTATTCACTCTTCTTTTTTTTCCGGGTCTCTTCTCCTTCATTACCAGACGCAGCATCCGCACTTCAGTTTCAACAATCCAATTAGCCGGAGCCTCGCCAATACAGAGCCAACCCCCAGACGCGCAATGCACTTGGACCAAGAATTTTAAACGCCCCTAACACGATTACCGCCGCGACACAACCGGGCAAGAAGGGACATGGGGAGAGGAGGAGGGGGGGGGGTGTGATGGTGAAGGAAAGAGAGAGAGACGCGACCGTGCAGGCAGGGGTAAAAAGAGAAGATATAAGGATAGTCTTGATGAATGAAAGGAGGAAGGACATTGCCAGAGGATGAAAAGGAGAGGGGAAATTGCTCGGAGGGATGATGACGGAGGCGACGGTGAAGGTAGGGATAGAGGGAGAGAGCTTCAGGATAGATATCGGAGGGATGAAACGCGAAATGGTTAAGAGGAAAGGTTGCCATTGAGAGGAAGACATTGGCATGGGTTATTAAGGATGGGGAGGCCCTAGTACACACAGGGAGAGGACAAGGAAAGTCGACAGAGTTGAGGGAACACTGACGCTAGGTGAGGCATAGAGAACGATGCATATTTAAAGATGCTTGTGAGTTTATATGAGTCTGAGGAGGGAAGGATTGATAAGAGAAATCTATAGATGAAAGTAAATTAGAGAAGGAAAGTTGATGGAAAGGAAAATTAACGATTAGATATTATTCTTTAGAAAGAGAAGGAGAAATGTTATGTCAGAGATAAGAAAAATACCCGTTGAGGGACTCGTAAAGAAGAGAAGAGACAAGTAAGGGTGACGACGTGAAAATGAAGCCAAAAGTAAGAGACAAGCAGAATGTTTATTGAATGGCCATCAGAGCGCTTGGCACAGCTTCATGCCAGCCAGGGTTACATTGGCTGGGATCGATGTACTCTCTTCCGTCAGTTCCAATAAGACTTTTACCAATTACTGTATTTTTTTTTCTTGAACAATGGAAAATCAGTGGCACGTTTTTTCGCCAGAAACTACTGGGTCAACCAATATAGCAAGTTAAAGTGGAATGAAGCAGAGTTAGTTTAGTTCCTGGATCAAGTCTGCCAGGCATTTAAAGTAAGCAGTGTCAGACGGTACACTCGTTCGCGGTCCACCGTTGGTTTGGCCTTTGCACCATGGCTGTGCGAGTGATGGCTCCCAGTCCACGAGATTCTCGTGAATAATAATAACAAAGATAATAATTATAGTAATTCATTATTGTGTTTATCATTTATGATTCAAATGTTATAATAATGACATTTATTAATTTTTATTTGCATTTTGTTTTTTAATTGAAAAACTGTCATAGTCATAATAAACAACACAGTGAGTTCCCTTCGCCCATTCTTAACATGTAATGGTGGAGACTCTTAAACATATCAATAAACAGGTGATTTTGTCGAGGAAACTTTAATATATTTGATAGCGGAGGAAACCGGGAGAATAGCAGACATCAAATAATAAATTACTATGTATGAAGTGCATATAATCATTAATCTTGTTTGTTTTATTATATCACTTCCCTATTATATACTGTATAGAATATCGTATATCTTCGCATTTAAAGTAAATTTAATCACCTGGACACTTATTTGTAATGTAAAGTTTCTTAATAATTACTGCCTAAGGTTGAGTGTTCTGTACTGTGGCATCTCTGCACACAAACCTTAATAGTGGAGGAAACGCCCTGGGCACATTCTTGGTGTTCATCATCGTACCCATAATGGTATACTGCCGGGTTTACAGTCTATAACTTGGCTGGGAGCGACAGTTTGAAGTTTGGTGATCTCCTGTTGCAATAAGGAAGTTACTCTATCAGTTCATACTATCACCTGTATGTTAAATAACTCTTTTTTATTATTATTTATTCAACATTGCTATAACTAGTAGTTTTAAGATACGGAAATAATATATCTTACGCTCAATTAATATATAAAGTGGTCGGCGGAATAATACTCTTACTGCAAAAGGGTGTCGGCAGAAGTCGTCTGATGTTTACTGGAGATGATATTTATCGAAGGCGACGCCAACTGAAGCTGAAGAAGACGCTACAAAGTGGGAGGAACGGAGGAGCGTCTGCAGAGAACAGAAGGAAATACCTAATGAGGGTGACACCTCTAAATAAGACGTCTGCTAAGCAGGCATTTTTCTTAGAGAGGATTTCCACTCAAAAAGTTATCTCATGGAGAGAGAGAAAGAGAGAGAGAGAGAGAGAGAGAAAACATCCACTACACGGCTGAAGCGCCCCTATAATTACCTCCCTCCGAAGACGTTACGAGTTGAGGGCAAGGGGGTAGTGAAGGAGATGGGTGGACTTGGCCCTCTTTGTAAGTTGGGCCGAGCCTGATGGATAACGCTCCTTCATCTTGTCACCAGCAAATTACCCGATAAGTGGTCACTTTAGGATCCAGATCACTTTGTCATCCATTGTAGCATGAGGCACTACCCACCGAGAGGCTTGTCTGGGCTCGTCCTTACATAGTCTTCTTTGATTAATACTCCCAGTCTGTGCCGTATGGGTATGTAAGCAGCAATTTTGCATACAAGATGAATGGATATTTTAGCGAGTTATCAAAAATTTGGGTGAATTGTGGCTTTTATGTACAATTTCTCCCCCTCAGTCATAATTTAATATCCTTATAGATGCTGTGATTAGTTAATTTCCACCTCGCATTTTTAATTCATTTTCTTAATGTCGCCACAGCTGTGTTACGCTCATCAAGACCCGAGGTGGTGGGACTTAATAGTGAGCAGTCACTCCTTCGCTTCATGTACATCATTGTTTTGTCTTGTTTTTTAAGGCAAACAAGTGAGATAAAACTAACGCGATATGCTCGTAATGTTTCATACTTAGCTCAGGAGATATGGTGGAGGGTCGTCTTCGTTCAGTGGTGGTAGTGGTGGAGGGTCGTCTTCGTACAGTGGTGGTAGTAGTGGAGGGTCGTCTTCGTCCAGTGCAGTGGTGGAGGGTCGTCTTGGTCCATTGGTGGTAGTGGTGGAGGGCCGTCTTGGTCCAGTGGTGGTAGTGGTGGAGGGTCAACTTTGTCTTGTGTCTTAGCTTCAACTCCTGGTACCTGGTTTTCAAGTTCCTTACTCTGTACAAGAAAATGAAAGAGGGATTTATGAGAAAAACCGAGGGAATGAAGGAGAAAATCAGACTGTAAAAGAGGGAGGGAGAGAGCAGTGAAGTAAAATGAAAAAATAAAAGAATAATCCCCCCCCGTTTCCCCCAGGTAGGGTCGACAAGGGGAGACAGAGTGAGGGAGCCACACCGTCTCTGATACACGTACTGGTTCATTCATTACCCAGCCTTTATGTACCTTCGACGAGGAACCTTCATAAACACCGCCCAGCCACAATTACCTCTAATGGATAAGTCACGCCAGGAGTCCAGCAGAGAGCAACAGTTTAATGGATCATACAGCATTTACTCGGGGCTCTGAGGCCAGTTAGCTCTTTCATGTAAGCCAGAGTGATGACACAATGAAAGATAGGCAGGCCTTTGTTGCGTGGTTTGGGCGTCGATAAACCTGGGGTGGTTAGTGTAGCGGTGGTGAGAGGTCAAGTGATGGGTGGGTGGGGCAAGCACGACACACACGCTCGCTCTTCCAAGCACATATAGCAACATGGCTTATTGATGGACTGACTCGAAGCCAAGAGAGGATGTTGCGTCTTATGGTCCGTGGCACTGACTAAATGGGCGATACACTGGGGAGAGTTTGTGTGATGATTGGATATAAAGACGAGCCGAGGGGCGTTATCTTTACAACAGTCACGTTAAAGTAACACATGTATTGAGAGAAAGAAATATCAGGGAGTTTTTCGTGTTAAGCATTGGGGATGAGTTTAGGGGTACTTACTGTATACTATGTAACTACACAAATCCTTTGGGGTTTATAAAGCAATAAAGGCGATAACTTGGCCCATGGGAACGATTACCAGGTACTAAACTTCTTATTTGCAATGAGGAAACTCCTTTAAACGATAGCGGTGGCCCTTGAATATAGTAACATGTGTCAGCACACTCAAGGGATCAATACAGCTGTGTACCCTCCCTGCTGTGTATTTTTTCTCTGGTGTACCAACACAAGTTGGTGGGAGGAGAGCCTGGGCCGAGGGAAACTCTGTGAGACTGTCAATAAGGACCCACCTGCTGGGAACTGCATTATGCAAGCAATCTAACTTTACCAGTCATTTATTGCCACCTCAAAAAGAGTTTAAAGAAAAAGTTGCTGCGGATGGCTTGAGAAAAATTCTTTTATGTTATTGGAAATGAGGAGGTGAGTGTTATTGTTTGATCGTCTTGGTGAGAGGGAACAGAAGAGGCATCTGTAGTATCTTGAAAAATCCTACCAAGACAAAAACAGTGCGGCGATGTCAAAGCTCCTATATACACGAGTTGTAGAGAACTGGAGGCCAGTCTCTGCTCTGTCTCTCGTGTCCTTTCGGTCTCTTAAGTTTCTTAAGAATATTCTTAGTGTCGGTGCCAGCTAGGACGGGTGTGAGAGACAGATGGTCGTCCACAGGGAGTCATACACTGTCATGGAGAGTAGGGTCGAGGTGACATAGTGGGAAATTACTTAACGTTTGCATTGCCAGTGATCCCCATGACTAGATGTTCAGCGAATATTTCTTTTACCCTCTTTCTCTTTCCATAGAACACGGAATTGTTCAGGTTTGCCATACTGACGGTGATGATGGCAATTAAAAAGGATGAGCTTATGGGTAGATTTTGATTATTGTTACAGCGTTAGTGTTGCGAGAGAGACTAAGGATCATGTGTTACGTCCTACACGGTGACCGTAGTTAAATGTGAAGAAATACCGTTAAGAAGAACAGAATACATTACTCTTTTCATATTAGTTATAAGTATTACTGTACTAATATTGTATGTGTCATCCTCAGTAAATGTTTCTTTATAATTATATGTTTGTACTCTTTGAATCTTTACTTAAATTTTATTCGAATTAAATCATTCTTACCTATTGACCAAAAACATCAGCTTCTTTTCTTCTTCTTTTTTTCAAAATCTTTAAAAAATCGCAGGTTTTCTGAAAGCTTCGGTTTCCTTCAGTCCTACCACTGGACAATGAAGGTCGTAACAAATAATAGACCGACCATCCATACTTATATTAAGCTAAAAATGGGCGGAAATAAGCAATTAAAAAAAAACATTATTAATAGCTATGAAGATCTTAACGGTGATACTCATAGGCTACATGTTCACTGAGTAAATTAAAAGCATCCAACGCATCTAAGTTATTATCAGACATCAATAGAATTTTGTGTCACTTCTCTAGGTTTTAAGAAACTGATTATTTACATGATGAAGTATTCTCGTGATGTTAAGTAGGTTCAGTCTTACATATTTCTGCCATTTCTAACTTTGTCCATAATAGTATGAATTTTTTATCCTTCTGTGCAGTGTCAGTTATCTATTAGTACTTTTATTTTATTTTACACTCTTTAGTTTCTAGCAAGTTTTCTCTTCCCTTTCGTTTAAAATTCTAAAAGTCACTATTGGTATTTTCGCTTCGTTGTAAATTCTTAGAGCACTGGCAATGCCTCTGCCTCTATCCTGTAAATTCTTCCTTTGTTGTAAATTTTTCAAGAAGGTAACAGTGTGTATTTCTTCCTCCCTTCTTGCGGTGTAAATACTGAATTTACTGTGGCTGCTGGATACATGGAAGGGAGGAGGAGGAGGAGGAAATGGGAGGGGAGGGAGAGGCGTAGAAGGGGGGATAGGATAAGAGGAGGGGGAGGATGAGGGAGGGGAGGAAGAGGATGCATGACTAAGAAGTAAACACGCCTCCATGGTTGATTCACTTGAGTCACCAAGAGATCAATAGCTTCATTTAGTGTTCCATAACCGCCGGGTCCTCCCACTGCAGCCACCGTGGGAAGCTAACATCTGAGGACATCCTCAGTTGATGTGTCACTCCCCAGTCTTCAATAACCGTACGCTGTAATATATTCTGCGTTCGTGTAACTCATCCAATACACATAAATGACAACCATGATTGGATGTTTTCTTCCTTTCCCAGTCAGAGATAAATAATAGTATTGGAGATCTGTATTGGGTTGGTGTTTGACACGCTGACACCCTGAACCCATGTGGTGGAGAGATTCTTAAGTTTGTTTTTCCTCCTGCAGCTGGGTATCTAAGGGAGGGGTTAAGAGCACATCTAATAGGGTGATGTCTGAATTACACTTCAGACTTTACTGTATCTGAATGGGCTGTCAACCAAAGTTAAAGGGGAAGATCCTTTGAAAAATAGACACACTGATCAACTTTTGACAACATTCAATGTTTATGGGTTTGGAAGAGAATCCACCTTATGAATCTCTAGAAACTTTAAACCATGATCTGCTTTCACCTACAACATAACTCTGTATGTTATGAATTACCAATAGTTCGAGATTATTGCCGAGTAATTTTTCATTCGCATGAAAAATTTTAATAAAACAAGTTCTCTCGTCTGTAACATTTGAAAGGTAGAAAGAAGAGTAAAAAAGATGTAAAGCGAAAAGGGGGTGGGTATATAATGCATGGTAACGGGAATAAAGGATAGAGCAAGAAAATGTGATACAAGTGTAAGAGAGGGAGAGAGTTTCGGAGGGGTGAGGTGATACGGAACGCCAAGGGGAAGGGGGTGCGGCCTCTATATATACTTTATGCCTGAGGGGTCGAAGAGGAGAGGTTCCCTGAATATGTTTAGGTGAGATGAAACTGGTGTTTCACCGCTGAGACCTTTAAACTCCGGTTACTCCACCACTTTCTGTACTAGTAACTAACTTTTAAATTTACAGAAAGATATTTAATCTAACTAAAAAAAATGCTCTGAGTGTAGGTAGACGAGACTATTTTCTTGGTATAATACTTTAGGAACGTGTTTTGTCGGGTTTTGACACGATGAAACAGGGTTACATTATGTAAAAAGTCTATCTATATGAACGGAAAAAAATACGATTTCTTATCTTTCAGTAGTTTACCCTATAGGAGACAACAAAGAAATTAGGAAAAATTATTCTTGGTTTTGTAGATTGAATCTTGTAGTAGATATAAGGCGGTAGACCTGACACCTTTAATCAGGGAACCAAATTATTCCTGTCCTGAATATGGATGCAGTCAACATACTATTGAAAACCATGTCCAATATATTTTAGCATTTATGATATATGACTGAACAAAGCATATACCTGGATCACGCGCACCTACAGTGATTTACTTGCATATATATATATATATATATATATATATATATATATATATATATATATATATATATATATATATATATATATATATATATATATATATATATATATATATATATGCACACACATAAACCATCGTGTCAGCAGACCTGTCCAACACATTCAAAAGGATGAACGAATGTCAGAGGAAAATAGATCGACCTGTGTTAAAGTATGGAGAAGAGACGAGAGAAAAAGAGAGAAAAAAAATATACGCCAATGTATGCCGTGTGTAAACTAAAGGTCTCTTGATGAACGTGTTCAATAACTGTTGTCTCTCGAAGGTAAATTTGGAGTATGTTCAGGTTGAATAAGTACTGGTAAATTTAGATAACAGCATATCGGGTGCAGTAATACGACGAAAAAAAAGAAGGCAATGAGAGCCAGTTTTTATCATGATGTTTAATTGACGGAGTGTGGAAGCGTCCCAACTCCTACCTTCATGATTTCATTGGGAATGGGGGAGCGCTGAGGTGAGTGACGGCGGCGAGATGGAAGGGAAGACAGATTGTGAGAGATCTGACAAGTGCAGAGGGGGAGACCAGTGAGGGAAAAGGGGAAAGGAATGTGAGAGGGAGAAAATCGAGGAATGGTAAGGGGAGGGGGTGGCGGTAGAAGAGAGAAAACGGCGGAAAGTGAAGGGGGAGGGAGAAAATGTGTTACGTTAATTGTTGAAAAGACCATTAGAACTTGGGATTCTACGGTGTTGGTGTCATGGCATGTGAGATAGTGAAAAATGTCATAAATGATGTGATTTAGTTAGAATAGTCGTAACTGATAGTCAATACACATATAAATTGAGAATTACCAGGTGAATCAGGTGCACTTGATATGACTGATTGGAAGGAAAGTACATCAAAGGATACAGAGTCAATGGGCATGATGTTACCTGCTGACTAATTGGGTAGATATATCAGGTATAGTACATAATAGGTAATAATATACAAAATGACACGATCCCAAACGAAGTAGCACTAGTGGATTGATTTGTAATTATTTGTTTTGGTATTACACACACACACACACACACACACACACACACACACACACACACAGAGTAACGTAAAAAATAGATACATAAATTGTTTTGTTTTTTTAAGATGAATCACGAATGGCTTCTGCGGTGTGAAACTTTACTCGTTCTCGGCGGTTATAACTATATATTCTGCAGGACGAGGCAGTGAGGAAGAGCGCATGCAAACATGCTGATACAAATTACCTGAATCAAAGAAATAAACTGTTTGTAAGAGAATTTAGAAATTATTGCTTAATCAGTAACTCCGTATCATGTAATCAAGATAATCAAAATACTGTAATTGCAGTAGGTGAGGTTATGGTACCGAGATGTTCTATACTTTCTTTCATCTTGAGACTCGTGACACACATATGATGGAGACTTGCTTGAGTCTCAGTTCACGTGATCTGCTACAAGCTGAGTCACAAAATGGTCTTCGTCAAGTACAGTACAGCAACAGGTATAACACGCAACTGGAATTGCTTTATTTAGCGAGAAAATTCACAGATAACAATGATGGGGAAGATGTGATGATTACATGGATGAGTCGATTTACGAGCTGTACTTTTGTGAAATGACAGCGCGGTCTATGAAACACGCTATGCATCAGCTGCCACACACACACACACACACACACACACACACACACACACACACACACACACACACACGGTGCAACATAATTGCTGTTGTGCTGGAGTAGAAATTGCAGGTGTAGTTTATTGTAATCACGAGAAATGTAGAGTAAAATTTGAATAGTTCCTCCTGACTGGTGGATCCTGAAAGCTTTGGGTGAGTGTGGGAAATGGTTTATTGTACGGGCGGTTGTTAGTTATGCAAAGCTCATTCACAACAACTATTGGTCATGCAAAACTAATTCACACCAACCATTGGACATGCAAAATTCATTTACAACAACCATGGGTCATGCAAAACTGACTCTCAACAACTTCAGGTAAGCAAAACTCATTCTTCACTCGAGCTATTTGCTTTTAAAAATTACTATGATATATGTATATGAATAATTGAATATAGTGTGACATGTTCCGTAAACTCAAAACGTTACTCGAGATGGAATACCTTACATACTGAATAAATTGATAATAGGGAAGGAAAACATAAAATGTGCGTAAATGCGAAAATATCAACAGAAATAAGAAATGAATAGTGAATGAATAAGAATATATAAAACAAAACAAAAGGTTCGTAATAGAAAAATATAGTCAACGGAGAAAGAAGTAAACAGTGAGAATAAAACAACAAATAAGTTATGTCATTGTATGAAGAATTATATAAAACAATAAAACCGTAAGGACATCAATAAATTCAAAAGATAAGGAAATAAAACAAGTCAAAAAGCAGTAATGAATGCATGAATGAATATGGATTATCCTGGATGAAGACTGTTTGGGTGTGTGTAATAAATAAAAAATAAATAATAAACGGTTTATTAATAGAGTTGCAGCCGGTGGCTGAAAATATACAGACTTACATTTGATTTAGACATAATGATATAATATGTGTTGAATACATTTACAGGGCTGTACAGTACATAAATCAGGAGTTGTTTATTATTTTAACAATAGATGGGATGGTGCTATTCTTATATCTATCGGTGTGTGTGTGTGTGTGTGTGTGTGTATGTGATATATCCATCTGCGTCACCAGCAAATCCCTTGTCGCTGGAATGAGACAAAGGCTCTCTAAGATGACACAGGTCCTTGAGAAAGCCAGATACCTCGGAGGACGGTATAAAGACGCGGACATCTTATGAACAAGTCTTTTACATCAAAGCCCACTGTGTCATCTAACTACATTCTTTCCCTCAGTTTCTTTACCATTAGTATGATTAATCTTGATGTGTTTTTTTTATTATGGTAGGTATTGGTCTTCCTTTTAATGCTGTGTTTTCCAATATTTGTTGTCGTGAGCTAATGACAAAGCAACATGAACAGAGTAGATAAAGTGACTCGGGAGAGTTATTGTACCTCCACCTTACATTACAGCAATGTCTGGCACGTGGAAGGGTGACGATGTCTAAGTTACGAGCTGCGTTGTGTTGTGGTGTATGGCGGGTCCAGAGGTGCAGTGTAGGACGAGTGGTGTGAGAGGGCTGAGGCACAGGCAGTCAGTCAATCAGTCAGTTAGTCAGGGAATCCATTGTTAGAGCAGCTGTCTAATGCAGCTAAGAAATTGATTTTGATGAGAGGACTTGAGTTCTCACAGTTGCTATGGTCTTAGGTCCTCGCCATGGAAACAGTGCCACCACGAGCAATCAACAGCTACTGTCGTTCCCCTCAGCCCAACAATACCTCGTTTGCGAAAGCGACTCCAGGCGGACGCTCGCTCACCTTCTGCCATTACTGACGCTCATTCACTGTGCAAGAATTAAATTTTACAGTTTCCTTTGCTTATGTTTGCATGTTTTAAAGAATATATATTGTTTCCTCTTGTTCCTCTACTCCTATATTTATCCTGAAGGAAATATTTATCATCTTTCATTATGGCAGAATAATATGAATTAACATATGAATATACAGTACTTATTAATCTTTCAATTTTAGCCTGATGTATTTATTAGACTGTGACGAGTAGACGACCCTCGCTGAGTTCTCACATTCACACTTACATTCAGAAAAACAGCAATAAAGGTGCAAAGGCTAGTACAATATACCGATATAAAAATATGGTACTATACATCAACCATAGGAGAACTCAGTAAGTAGACTCTCCATCTGCTCTCCCCATGAAAGTAGCTCATAGGAGAAATTATCACTTTAATTTTCTGAATTATAATCAAGTTCAGCTCACAGGTAGATGCTTGGGTAATTCAAATAGCCTAACTTTCCAATTCCTCCCACCTTTTTTACTTTAAATAGTTGGCTTTCTCCATTACACTCGTACGATATATGAGAGTTTACCTTAAAAAGTTGGGTCCCACGAGAGATACAAAATCTGGGAGGCTCAGCAAATAAAGCCCGTAAAACGTTTGGAGTAGACGGACGTGGCCGCCAACCCTCAGACATGTGAATGGCACCTTGATTGATTGATAATAAAAAAAAAGGTACCCAATACTATGTTAATTTTTGGTTTTCGTTTTTTTTTTCGGCGTGAACACAATAGTACAGTTAGTGATGGTGAGTGTTGGGTCATTTCCATCAGTTAGTTATAGGGTTATGGTACCTTGATCCAGGCGACCTAGGTCGCCTGATGATGAGTTAGTCCGGAGTGGCTGTCTCATCCCGGCAGGAACTAGAATTCCTTCGCCCTGATGTGGGTCGGTGACCTGTGTCCGGGTGGGCTAGTACCCGTAAAAAAAAAAAAAACCTGTCCCACGAGAGGCATAAATTTACCTTGAAACCTGCAGCTTTCTCACACGATGCACTTTCTTCCCACGAGGCCTTCTCCTTTCCTACCGGACTTGCGTCTATCCCATGAGACTTATGCCTCTCTCACGTGACTTACTCTTCTCTTACGGCACTTATGCATCTCCCAATGGACCTACACTGTTCACACGAGGCCATCATTTACACCGTTCCAGCATGACTCTAGGCTTTAAGAGACGCACCACAATTACTGTCACCCGTCCTGATAGCCAAAGATTTCTCACCGCCGGTTATTTACATTTTCGTCAGCTGTTAATATTGGAGAGAGAGAGAGAGACCCGACCCGACCCGACCCGACCCGACCCGACCTTGAGGTGTGATGTTAGCGGCCTTGATCACGTGGGATTTGTTGATGTCAGGGAGACCATTGTCGGGACCTGGCAGCTTTAGAGGCTTATTAATGAGGAGCATTATGGACGTATCGTGGGTAGGTGTTGGGGAGATAACCTGTTCTTCCTGCATACTGATCGTTCTCCCTCCTGCCTCTTCCTCCTCCTTAATGCGTATGGGGAGCGCTATGTGATACGAAGGCATGTAAGGAATGTTGGTAGGTAGTATCAAATGAGGAAAAGGAGAGGGTAAGCTAAATATGAATGGGAGAAAGGCAATGAGAAGTAAACGTGATGAAGAAGGGGATTAATGGGTGACATAAGCAGAAACAGATATAGAGATAAACCGAATAAATATGGAATGAAGTATTAAACGATAGAAAAGACAAATAATGAAAGTGAGAAATTATATACGTTTAGAGAGGGAAATAATAAAAATGGGGGATGGTAGAAAATAAAGGAGAGAAATAGAAGTAGTAAAAGTTGAGATAAAGTAGAATATACTGCAAGAACATTACAATGGACGGGAAGAGAAAGAGAAAAAGAAGAAAGAGACTATACACATGAGAATGAAAGAGGGTGAGCAGGAGCAGGGTGAGAGGGACACAGAGGAAAGATAATGCCAAATCTAGAGAGAGAAAACGGGAAGGTGAAATAGAGAAGAGAGAGAAAGGGGGAAAGAGGTGTAGGGTATGATACAGCTGTGTTGTATTCAGGGGAGATCATAATAACACTCGCAGATTTCTCATCATCTTCAGGCGGACATATGAGAGAGAGAGAGAGAGTAAGAAAGTGTCAGAAGTAAATAAGGGTCAACACACCGAAGCAGATATTTTACGCCACCACGAACAACACATTTTATATGAAGCCTCGAGGGCAACTCCGCCTCTTCCTTCATCATGTTAAATGTAATTATCAAATCATTCCAGATTAGTGAATACGGGGAAAATATATTTTTTTAAATACTTTAGAAAATAATCCACGAAGTCACTTAGAAAATTAGAGGCTCGACTAAAACGGAGAAGAAATTGGGAGGGAAGGAAAAAATGGAGTAAAATGGTAGGTATCAGAGCGCGAGGCTGAGGACGCCCTGACGACCTCAAGAAGTGAAGGAAGAAGCGACCTGGTAATGAGAAAAAGTTGGAACCAACATGAAGTCAGACAAGATCAATAGAGAGTGAGGGCGAGAACTGCATTTTTCAGTGGCAGAGGAGAATTGTCTTGACTCCTCACAAGAACACTGATCACTGACTACAAGACGGTGGGGATTATGTAACAACTGGCGATATCTTCCCTTTAAGCTCAGGCATTTCATCTTAGATTTCACGGCTTTATTATTTATCATCTCGGGCTTCTCATTCTCGTTTTTATTCGCCAGTTTTCCTTCGGGTTCGGTGGCCGAGTGGGTACAGCGGCCGCTACCTGTCCTACGGGTCGCTGGCTCGCACAAAGGGGATTCCCAGTCTATCTAGTTATGGATAGGTACCTAACTTTACACACGGGGAAGGTAGGATAATCGAGTCCAGTGCCGCCCACAATGCCTCCTTGTTGCACACTATTTAGTCTGTTATATCTACATTGTCCCAGTGTTCTTCATTTTAATAAGAGTAACCATAACTTTTAATTTTCAGTCTCACTATCTTTTACACTTTAATTGAAAATGAAGCAGTTATTTATTTTAAAATCTACGGATAAAAACTGTGCACAGACTAAAATATTTTCACAGTATGGACAATTATTTGGTACAGTGGTAACAGGTAACGCAAGTTAAGTACGATATAAAGAGTCAAAGCTGTATGTTCTTGATGCTTTCAGCCTCAAATTTCAGTGTTACCACTAATAAGTTTTTCAGGTGACGCAGATATATATTCTTCATTGTATATGTTTAAGTTATTATTTATATCAAGAACTATTTACATGGTTATCATAAATGTGTTATATGTATATTTGTGTTATAACTTACGTGTTAAAGTATTAGTATCTTTCATGTTTGTTTCCATATACTCCTGAAAAGTTAATATAACCTTGACGAAATTGAAACCTAGGTTAGTCAATACTGAGGGCGTAGCAATATAAACACACACACACAAAGAACATTTACACTTTACACACAGAAATTAAATACAACAATTTTCTACAGCAATGAAAATGTGTAGCTGGTGTTATGATGCTGTGGGGACTCAACACGACAAATGAGACAACTTAGTCTCGCTAATAATTCGTACGAATGCTGCGTTTTGCTGTTGGTTGCCTTTTGGCTTAATATGTAAAGTAACGAAATAGAAGAGTAATGGTAACAAAGGTAAAGATGATGCAAATATAACGACAAGTAATAATAGTAATAACAATAATACGAATAACAGCGCTAATGATGATTGTAGTGACGTAAACAATAAAATGGAAACTATATATTTACAGGATGTTAATGTTTTCTGGCATATATTTACATAATAAGATTTTTTTTCTCTCTTTTGAACGGGAAGGTAAAGAAAATGCAAGTCAGATCAATAAACATGGCGCCTTTTCAAACTATTAGACAGACGAGAAGAAACCCGAGTTACCAATATTTAGACAGACGTGGGTGTCTAGGTGAACTTACCGTTTCACTTCGGGTCATCTTTTACCTGGAGCAAGTGTGGGCCGAGGAAAGGGTCAAGCGGTCTCAGTGTTTCATTTTCTGACTCAAGAACATACAGAGGTACGAAACGGATCAAAAGGATGAAGGTAAGAATAATATAAGAAGACATGAGAAGAGGTGGATGAAGGATGTGAAAGAGGATTGAAAGTAGATAGACCTGGTTTGGAATAGTGACTGAAGGTAAAGGGGAAAGGCGGTTACATGACCTTTCTTTTCTTCTGAAATTTGCATAAGTTAAGATTTTATTTTTAACTGGAGAAAGGAGAAGATATGTAAATGGTTCACCAAAGATCTACGTGTTAAAATAGTTTCCTTCCACACGTAAGTTACTGTAATACGTCAAAAAGATTATAGTCTAACATAATTTACAAAAATGCATTGAGACTCAGCTGCAGTATATAGAAGCGTTCTATTACTTTCATTTAGAGGTAAAGAATTAACTTAAGTAAACTTTTAGAGTGTGGGGTCCTGACCTTTGGGAGAACAAGGGATAGAATAATACTAATCCTTGCTGAATCATCCGTCTCAGGCAACTCGGTGGGAAGAACTACTTTCATGTGGCGTCTCATCCGACCTGTGGATAGTAAATATTCCAACAATGTGGGACGCTTCCCAAGGATTTCTCAGACACAAGAGGTTACGAGGTCATGCCAGGACGCCACCAGTGACAGTCTCGAGTATTCATGCCCTGTGTATGTTTAGGTCGTAAGTTAGTTTTTGTTTACCTCAAGCTGACAGTAATAAGCTTAACTGTCGTGTTCGCTACGCGAAGACATAAATAAAAACGTAAATTACACTACACTCTTTATAGATATAGTAATTTATTCACCTCACGTTGAGTTAATTAAGTGTGAATAAAATGATATCATTATCAACAATATTATGAACCACTCTAAGAATTCTAAACAAACTTGGTTCATTAATAAAAATTAACACTGAAAATTTGCTACGTGAAAAAAAGTTCCTCATCGGAATGAAATATTAATAAAATGAGAGGCCATATTGTTTCCTTGCAGGCAGTCAATATGGAGACCTCCTGAAATACTGTAGTCAGATAAAATATAATACTGTACCTACTCTCTGTAGCGGGGAGATGTAACAAACATTTTCCTCGGTAGTGATTGTAAGTCAATAGCATTCTGATGAAATTCCACATAACTTACGATATGTTAGGAATGTTCTTGTGTTTTTTTCGTTTTACTTATTTCTATGAAGTTATATAAGTACTTACCGCTGATTACCCCTATAATTATTATATAAATTTTCCTCACCATTACCCGTGACACTTTAATGGATATACAAATCACCGCGCACATCCTGCTCCCGGTTTGTTTATTTAAGCTAACAGTTGACTATAACGTTTTGGATCGTAAATAAGCTCCACTCTACGTACTTCACGCAATAGGAAATTTGAGGATGTCGTGCAGCTTAAGAAAATAATTGGTCTTGATGCAAGTATCAAAAAGTTTATGCATTTTCTGGTTGAGTATTACAAAATGATATTGTTTAATGCCTTCGTCCAAGAGAAGACATTACATTTTCTGGTTTTGTTTATCAAAATGATAATCTTCGATGAATTTATCAAAAGGCTTATGGGTTTCTTTTAGCGTGTGTCTGGACTGTTATTGATCATAGTGGGAGTGTGTCATGACTGCAGCCCCAACACTCTCCCCGCCACTCCCCAATCAAAGGAGGAACTAACGATGACGACATTGTGTGATTAATGATTTATTCTCTCATTATCTTGGATTGTTTAGGACCTCTTTAAGTTAATGATGAAAAATGTTCTCATCCTCGGGACTGTGTTGAACACTAACATTTAGTGGAAATTGGACAGTTACAGTGCTTTGAAACCGGTGTCTTTAAGGCACACTGTTTGTCCTCTGATAGTAGGATTATCGCCTATGTCGTTGGCGTGAGTCTTAACCCCTCAGACCCGAGAGGGTCGTGGGTTATTGAAGCAATCTAGCGGAGCGAGTCGCGTACCCAGGATGAAAACATATTGTGTGTGTGTTCAGGGTCTTTTTACCTACAGAGTCACAAGTTACAGAGGATGCTTGGTCATGGCGCGGTAACGATGTATTTACGATACATTAACGATATATTGATCAAGCAGTCCACCCTCCACAGCTGTTTGTCAAAGGGAAATCATTAATGGGGTCTTGGCATTTTTAAAGCTTTTGTATCCTTTTGAAATTGGTGGTTCAATACCCCATAACGCCCGGCTGGGTACGGGGATCCATTTGCATAATGGTTTGATTTTTTCTCAAGTGACGAGGTGGTATTGTTGTTGTACAGATGGCGTGTGTCACAATTAAGGTAACCGGTCATTCACCCTCTGTATACTGGTTTTACCCCGTGTTAGTTGGTTTGAACAATAAAGAAGTGTTCGTATACTAATGCACACCCACACACAAACACACACACACACACACACACACACACACACACACACACACACACACACACACACACACAACACTTTGCCAGAATCACCACAAATGCCTCCTAAACTTTCCAAATGATTAACTTCAAAGATCAGATAGCCGCTAATTTAATTATTAAGCAAGTCATTCGTTTCACCAAACCTGGTTTCCTGTCTATCAACGTCGAGTCAAATAAGGTTTATAAGATTTCAGCAACTTCAGAGTTCTTAGTTAGCCTGATAGAGTCTTGGGATGAAATCATGTAGGAAAAATACTATACAATTCTTGCCTTTTCAGCCATTTTTCCATCATAATAATAATAATAATAATAATAATAATAATAATAATAATAATAATAATAATATTGATAATAATAATAATAATCATAATAATAATAATAATAATAATAATAATAATAATATTGATGATAATAATAATAATAATGTTTATAATTCTCTTGCACAATATTATCACAAGTTAACCCACACAACAACAAAATATTCATTACAATCCCTGACATGCAGTGTTCAGAGGGTCTATTAGCGTTCATAATTAACATCTAATTATATCCTCCCCAACAGTAGACATTCGTAGTGTTACTCAGTTAATTAAGTTAAACTGAATTATACACCCACCAGGAAAATAAATGATGAAGTTTTCGTTTTAAAGTTATATTTATAAGTCATTTTTCCCGTTATGATCACTGCTAAGATCACTACACACCACACCACACCACACCACACCACACCACACCACACCACACCACAACACACCACACCACAACACACCACTACACACGACATGAATACACACCACTCCACTATACATCGCACCACTACACATCACACCATACCACACCACTCCAGTAAATACCACTACACACCACACCATACTACTACACACCACACCATACCACTACACACCACACCATACCACTACACCCCGCACCATACCACACCACTAACCACAATCCCATTTGAAATCACCCCAAAAACAACCCACGCCACCACCCAACCACATTGTAAAGTAATTCACTAAAAACACTCACTACCAACCACACATTTTACAACAACCATGCAAACTGCACAGGAAGCTCTACCATTATAAACTCTATTGCCATGCATACCACAAGCCAAGAATATCACGCAAAAACCACGTACACCAACACTACTATAGCCAACTACGCTACCACGACCATCTCCCCCACCACGACCATCTCCTCCACCACCAGCTACCTCCATCACCACCACAATCATTACCAACACTACACTACCACCACCACCAAACTACCTGTCTCTACAACAACCAGCACCACTCACTCCACCACCCGTACCTCACCACCACCTTGACCACCACCATCATCATCACCATCACCATCATCACCACCACCACCACCACCACCTCTACCTTCATCATCACCTCCACCATCCCCACCACCAGCCACCTGCCGCCGCCTTCTCCCAGTGTTCTCAGGGTCACTCGGGCATCGCTGAGCACTAGCAGGCCATACCCGTGCCCACCCAACCATATCACCCACCAGAAAAACATGTAACACAAACGCAAAAATATTCACCTGGGCATTAATTATCCCCTTAGTCTTTTCTGCCGGGAATTTATGTTAAGAATTATAGTGATTTTTTGTTTTGTTACTGTTCGTTCTTTTCTTCCTCCTGCTTCTTCATCTTTTTTTGTGAACATAATGATCGTAAAGAAGTGTTTTTTCCTTCTTCTTCTTCTTCTTCTTCTTATTCCTTTGCTTCTTTTCTTCTTCTATTTTGATGATATATAAAGTATAGACACATTTTGTTTTTGTTTTTCTTCAGCGTTTTTTTATTCATCATTTTCGTCGATTATTTTGGTAGATAATCAGGGTATTTTTTTCTGTCCTTCCTCTTTCTCTCCTCCTCTTGATTTTTTATTGTTTTCTTTTAGTTCTTCTGTTTTCATATTGGTAAAACGTGATTCCCTTATCATCATCCTCTTCTTCTTTTACTACTATTATCTTTCTACTCTTACTTCTTCTTCTTATACTTTCTATCGTTCCTTTCTTCATTGTTCTTGTTGCTTCTTTCTTCCATCATGTCGGCAAAGAAACTGTATATATATATAATTTGTTTCTTCTTTTACGTCTTTTCCGATTATTTTAAAGCAAATACCGATTATTTTTCCCTTCGTTTTCTACTTCTTTAACATCTAGTTGTAGGTCTTAGAGTCGACTTCTTGAACGATCGTGGAGGAAGTAGTGGCAAGAAGTATTGGAAGCTTTTATTTATTTATATATAAAGATGGGGTCGTTTGTCGTGTGTTGTAGGGCTTGGTCGTGGGGACGTTGTAGAGGCTGGATTTACTTATGTTCATTATGTAACAGCATCAGGTGCCAGTAAAGTGAACTCTAAATGAACCTGAACACTTCATGAACTCTAGAATATTGTGGTGAATCTGTTTGTTACCTTTGGCTAGATACGGTATGACGATCCCTTTATACTGTTCGTGTTTATGGTTGTGTTAAATGTGCTCCTATATAAAACTTTAACATGAATTATTTAATCGAATATTTTGATATGATAGATGTAATATTTTAAATGTCCTAGGGAGATTTTGTCGGGGTAAGGGGGGAGGGGGTGCTATTTTTCCTGTGTTTTTTTTCCAATATTTTCAAAAATATCGCCTAAATTAGTATTAAGGTTCCACAAAGACTCTACTTTCTCTTAATACGTTCTCCTAACATCACTTAAGGGACGTAAAGGAAGTATACTACAGAACATTTTTTAATCTAGACTCTGATATTCAAGATGTTGATAGAATGTGTTATATCGTGGTGAAGATTTTCAGTATACATGCTCAATGACATTAGTTAACTGGCGCTCAAGGCGGTAAGTTAACATTCATAAAGTGGTCATGTTGTGTAGTACTCGAAGGATTATAAAATTATCTCAATAGATTCCATCAATATTGTCCTTAAAAAGTTAAACCATAATTCTTAATACGTCAACTTGGACTTAAAGAATAAATTCTTCAATGTTAAAAGTTACCGTAATCTTGTTCTCAGCGAGTAAAGTCATTAGTCTGAATATGTTACGCTAACCTGTGCTCAAGGGGTTAAATAGTCATGCTCAAACACTTAAGTCATCATGTACTCGGCTCAATGTAGAAAGTCACAGTTTATTTACCAAAAGAATATACAATGTGATTTACATATCAAAAGAGTTGCTTGGCTTGGCCTGCAAAGCGTAAGCTCTTAAGCAGGCCTTCATGTTATACATGCGAGGGCAGAGGACTGTAGCCTGGTAAAATACACCATGTTTGCTGCATAACAAATGATACTTAAGCGGTACTTGCACACTGTTTGTCTGAGTGATGCCTTACTAACTTATTGTGTAACGATATTAAAATGAAGAGTTGATTTATGAACGTAAAGCCTTTTAATAAATTACATGATATAGAGAACAAGCAGTAACATCCAGTGCTCCTGACTAAAATTAATTTATCAGACGTGTTATATAATTCCTGGAGATGAATAACAGCAGAAATGAATATATCTTCAGATTATATTTTTGTAACTACTGGCAGTGTTTTCTCTCTAGCGTTTCCTCAAAGTTTTAACTAAGAATGAAAGTTCTAATGACTCGTTTTCTGCATCAGTTAACAACTTCCAGCAAGTAATCAAAGCAATCAGTACAACGCAATTTTTTTAAAGTATTTATGAAGAAAGACAACTAATTTGTGTACTGTATATTCCTTGCGGCCATTGGAGTTTAAATTTATAAGTAAGAAGAACTTTTTTAGCAATATACATAACGTATATATATATATATATATATATATATATATATATATATATATATATATATATATATATATATATATATATATATATATATATATATATATATATAAAATATACTTTTTGCCCTTTCGCCTCATCTTCCTGTTCCTACCTTCTTAAACCTGCCCATCTCCTTATATATCTTCTGGCTTTCAATCATCCGTCTTCCTTCACTTCCTTGTCTTGTCTTTCAACTTTTAATCTATCCTTGTCTTCCCCGGAGCCTCACACACTCCACTCCTTATACTAAGATGCGGATGTTAATAATGCTCTCATGAATGCGTCATTTTCTTTACATATACGTAGGCTTGTAGTTATTGTACTCATCTTTCGAAGACTGGTAGTTATCGTACTTAGATAACTACTCATAGTACACTCAGCAAGTTGATGAATTATAACCCTAATTATTGTAATCTAGGTCACCGTGTGCTTCAAGAGTTAGACCATTATGTATACAAACGGTGAAGTTCTCGTATTTTAAAAGCTTTATTCCTAGTGTTCTTACGGATAACTGACCGTAACCCAGTGAGGCGACTTATTCACACATGTTGCACTGTATTTCTCGTGGTCGTCACCAAGGGGGGCAGGAGGGAGAGGTTGAATCATCATTATCATAAGAGTTTAGGAGAAACTTTTCTACCATTGGGCCCCTCCTTGTATACACTCCCCGTAGAGCCATTCAACATTTACGAGTGGATCATAAATTTAGTACTCATGCATCCCGGGGTTTTTGTGCTCATTTGTACCCATGACGAAGATTTTTTCCTCCCAGCAGTTTAGTTTTAGTTTCATGTTGGTTGATTTTTAGAATAAAGAGAAAAACGTCGTTATTGTGGTACCCTTTAAGGCTTCAGCTCCTGTCACACACACACACACACACACACACACACGCGCACAAAAAAAGTTATAGTTCAATTGGTTTCCTCTTATCTATTCGTTTTATGTGCGGCTATGTACTTTGAGAGAGAGGGAGAGAGAGAGAGAGAAAGAGAGTGAGATTTTATTTACTTGCGTTGAAGCTCTTGAGCTGATAGTCAATTATAACAACAACACAGTCTACCTTTACCTGCCACACCCACCTGTCTGTCACTTGTTTGTCTCCCACGTCCATCTCATCTGTCTACCACGATTTACTGTCTGCTTCAACTACTTGTCTGCTACGTGTACTTTTATTTTCTTCACACTAACCAATCTGCCTCGCCTAACTGCTTGTCTCGACTACTTGCCTACTTCGCCTACCAGTTTGTCTGCTACACCTGTCTGTCGCCTACTTATCATTGTCCTATAATAATGTCTACCAACCTGTTTGTCTCGCCTACGTGTCTGCTTGTCTGTCTCGCCTGCCAACCTCTGCTTCGCCTACCTACCTATCTATCTGTCTCGCTAATCTTTCTGTCTGCCTCGCTAACCTGCTTGTCTGCCTCGGCTACCTATCTGCCACTTAACTCGCTTCTCCCGTCAAATCTGTCATGACCTCAAGGACAACCAACAGGCCGGGGCTTCACGACACCTTGGCGCCACCTTCTCTCATTAATAACTCACAAAAAAGATAACAAAAAATACAGATCACAATATACACAAAAGTATCAGGGGTTCACCACGAATTTAGACTCAAGTTATGAATTTTTGTCATTTTTTGTTGGTGTTGTGTGTGAGTGAAGTTTTTACCTGTCCACCTCAACGATATTTTCAATGCCACGACAAGAGCACAAACACCACTAACAACAACAACAACAACAACAACAACAACAACAACAACAACAACAGCAACAACAACAACAACAACAACACCACTAGCAGCAACAGCATCAACAATAGCAGCAACAAGAACAATAACAGCAACAGCAGCAAGGGCAGCAGCAATAAAAACAGCGGAAGCAGACATAACAGCGGCAACAACAGCAACGGACATAACAGTGGCAACAACAGAAGCGGTCATAACAGCGGCAACAGCAGAAGCGGACATAAAAGCGGCAACAGCAGCAGCGGACATAAAAGCGGCAAAGCAGCAGCAGACGAAACAGTGGCAACAGCAACAGCAGACATAGAGCGGCAACAGCAGCAGTAGCAACAGTAACAGCATTAGCAGCAAAAGCAGCAACAACAGCATGAAGTAATGTGATGAGTGGGGTCAAGGGCGGTTTACCCACAACCCAAACAGGAAGAGCCTGGGCGCGCCGCCACCCCACACTACACACACAGTGCACCTCACACACACACACACACACACATACACACACACTACCTCAACATATCCCTCAATCATCTACAAGTTTGTTTGTGTTCAGGCTTAATGACTTGCAGCTTTTTGGTGTTGCGTTATTTCCCGTGAACGAGAGAATGATACTGTGTCTGATTTGCTCAAATTGCAGTTCAGTAAAATTAATGCAGGTACAGTGTTAGGTACAAATGCAGGTTAGGTGTTTTCTTTGAGGTGGAATACTTATACTGTATCCAAGGTTTTGTTGTTATTTACTTCGACAGGTGTGTGAAAATGTAAATCATTTTATGATAAGAAAATATGCATGAAAATTACATAGTATTACGAGAATTACGACTTATGGATACAAGGTGCGTCATATCACTCTGGCAGCTTCTAGTAATTATAGTGCGATTTTTAGTAATGGAAATGTCGAAGTTGAACATAATTTTGTGGGTCATCCTTACGTGAGTCCAGGTCAGTGCTGACTAGTTTAGTTATATCATAGATCTACTGGAAGATGATAAGAGTCGTTTACCTGCCACAAATTAACATGAATGTAAGGTAATTTATACACAAAGCGTAAATGTCCTAATTTACACTTAAGAAATGATCGGTCTGTCATTATGCTGTTAAGTAATCGCTAATATAAATAAAATAATCCAATATGTCTTGCAAATAAAGCTAAAAGGCTAAGAAAATTAGATACCACATACGGATACGCATATATCGGACTAATAAACTAAAAACTAAAAATTCATTAATGTGAGAGACAAATCCCTTCTGTAGAACACATAACACAAGACCGGCTGTAGGACTAGTATCATGACGTGTGTGATCTTAACCTTTTACCTACCTGTACGTCAACCAAAAACGGGTCTTTTTTTTTTTTGTTGCTCAAGTCTTTTCCAGTTGAAGAGCAGGGTAACAGGAATCATAAGGCAACACATGTTCTCCATTCATTCATTCAATCATTCTTATTGTCACAACATACGTGTTCTGATATAGCGTTCGTCTTCATGAATAGTGTCCTTGTAGCTTCAACAACTTACCCGCACCCACCAACAGTATACTCATCCCAACTGCTGCTTCTGGGTATCCATTCCTGTGTTTATTGCGTTTTCTCCAACCTATCCCTTCATCTTCCTCTGGTCTTCTCTTCCTCCTATCATCTATCCATTTTTTTTTTCACTTTTTATTTTCTCAGTATTTCCAGACTGCATTAACAATGAGCTCTGTATATGGCAATTTCTTTCATGTGCACTTCTCCTTATTTCTGTGTCTTATTCTCTTCCTAACACCAACTGACACACGTTTCATTATTCTATACAAACCTCAGATATCACTTGCACACACTGCTCAATTTACCCCCGTATGTTTTTCAGTATTTCAAAATTTCTAGTAGATTTCCTTTTTTTTCTATTCCGGCAGAAAAGACGAATGGCTAAAAAGACAAGTTTGAAAACGTTCATTCTGCAGCAGGAAAAAAAAAGACATCATATACAGCTATTATAATATATATTATCTTAAACTAAAACAATTAATCTTGGGAAGGAGATGACTGACTCACCTTGAACCAACATGTTGATCCTGTAAGGAGGAGCACAGACCACGGCCCTCTATTCAGCTTTTCCTTGACATTTTAATCAAAATCTCCACAAGAAACCAAAGTCGTGTTGGCATGCATCAGATTAGCACGATCCTCTATATTTTTGAAGTGTCTTCCGCGGAACAACTTAGTTCCCAGAAGCGATAATCAGAAATTTGAAAAGGAGCGTATATAACATAGTTTCACTTAACCTCAAATATTTATTCATTGTTTAGCGTTGTTGCGATTGGATTTTACGCATTATTATACATGTGATCCTGAACTGGCAGCCTCAGTGTAAGATGTGTGCGGTGAGGTAAAAGAGTCAAGCAAGTATTGAACATATAAATATAAGTTAATACGCAATAAAACAATATGTAATACGGCTGTATATAATGTATCCATTAATTAACTAATATTTTCACAAAACTATTTCGGTCTTAAGACGCCAGACACCACAGAGTAAATTACGGTAAGATCGTTCTGGTTAGATGGGCGAGGAGTTATAAATCTAGATAAAGAGATAAACAAATGTTTGCTCAGCCAGAGAGCTAGATTTTAGGTTTCCAGTTTTTATGGCAGACCCCACACCTGACAGGCGATATGTTTTTATAATATCGTATAATATCGTGATCGCAGGCACAATAACTCAGTTTATCCTGAAAGTTATAAAAAAAATTGGTTGCAGCGTTGGTGCACCTGACTGACTGACTCTCGTGAACACGCCCCAATATGTTAGTTAAAACTAACAGAACACGAGAACATGCGAGGGAGCTCACTTTAATGTGTTCTCTCTTTAACATGAATATGATTCGTTATTTTCATTAGTGAAATAATTTATTGCGTACACTGAAGGTCTCTGCTATGCACCAGCTGAAGCTTTTCTTTCCCGTATATATATTTTTGGGATAACAGGAAACTACTGTTCGGTCTCTGTAATTTTTTCTTCAAACAAAACACAGTCACTTCATACAGTCAGGCACCTCTTTATTCTACCTGGCGAGAGGCGACACACTTTCTCTCGCAACAACATCAACAATAACGAAAGATTTATTGCAGTTAACGACAGAATCTTTCTTCCCATTAACGTTATCATTCAGTTCTCGCCATAAATACTTTTAGATACATTATTTGTGTTTTAAGAACCTAAAGGTAAACCAGTTTTGTAATCAAAAGAAATCTTGTATAATTCTTCCTTGACAAGAACAAACAGCAAAATATCAATATAGAAATATAAAAAAGAAAAAATATTTTATATCTTCCTGAACAAGAAAGCAAATATTTCTTCGTCTCTTACGAGGAGAAATATATTTCTCTCCCCCACGACAGGTTTTCATTAAAGGTCCGAGAACCAAGGTCAGCCGGATCAGCTGACAAATGAACACGAGTACTGGTTAAGTGGTCGGCATTAGCCAGAACTTGTGTCCAACATGTCAATCACACCATCATTATTTACTCGTAAAACATCCGTCCAGTTTTCATGCGCAGGAGTGTAATAGTTTAAGTGTACAAATCTGTGGTGTTATTACTGTCAAATTAGTGAAGAAATACGTTATTTATGTTCCCACAGGATATGTTCTGAGCGAGGGAGTCCGCCACCACCACCGCCCACCTGAGTGTCGACCTTGAATCCCCGTGGACGAGTAATACCAGTCTTGCAGGGACCCACTAAAATACACGTATTTTAGCTAAATGATGCGCATGTCCGCCTGCATATATTTTTCTTGAGTGTGACCAGGGATAACTAGAGGTGGAATTACCCTTTATAGTACACGAGAAGGTCAAATTACCGACAGTGTTACGTGCACGAGGGTGTTGAGCAAAAACTGGGAGAATAAAGCGGAGAAGACTTTATCTCGCCCCACGGCAAAAACTTGTTAAACTTAACGCGCCCTCCACCGCCAGATAGAAGAGTCCCTGTTTTGTTGATAGGAAGAGTGGGGGAGGGGGAAAGGAAAGTGCCATGGGGGACAGAAGAATAAAAAGATAGTCTATAAAAGAAAATATATCACTGGAGAAAAACATTGTTGAAAACTTGGATATCCGGACTGGGCTTCTGTATTCATGTATTCTCCAAGGGTCACTGAGATAACGGCAATACCAGGTAGATGTAACTGAGGGAAACGGATTCTGAGATGGGTTGGATAATCGAGTAAGCACGAGTGTGTGAGAGAGAGAGAGCAGGCAAGCAGAAAGACAGGTAAGGATTATATAGATAAACGATCATCTTACAGAGAGAGAGAGAGAGGGAGAGAGAGATGATGATGGTATACTAATAACGAAAAGAAACCGAAGGACAAACACACACACAATCACTGATATTTAATGAGAAAATAATGGTGCACGTGGAAGAGGTTATAAGTAATTAGTGTTGAGGAAAAAAAAGTATTAGATCAAGGATAAATGTGTTGGGTTACAGTCGATGGAAACACAAACCTGCAGACATTGAGACGCCACAGGATTACTGAAGTACTGAAACTTATCTTTCGCAAAGATCAGTGAGACCTGTTTCACCTGTGTGTGTGAGTGTGACACACATACTCAGTGTTTAAGTAATTGGCTAAAGTTTTTGGAATTTTATTCGAAAATGTTTGTGTAAACATTTGGACGTATTTATTTCCTTTAATTTTTTATTGGGCATAAAATCGTCCATATCTTTAATTATTGGCTCGCGCGAGAAAAAGAGAAACAGAGAGAGAGCAAGATAACTAAAGATAATATGAGAGGACATTAACCTGCAACAACCTTGAGAAAATATGCCAATTGCATAAAATTGCTCACCTCTTAAATAATAGGTAACTTCGTAGTAAATCTAAGTATTACACTTTTAGTCACTTAACAAGCACTTGGCTAAAAAATTATGTAGAAAAGTTCAAGGTGTATATATATATATATATAAATATATATATATATATATATATATATATATATATATATATATATATATATATATATATATATATATATATTATATATATATATATATATATATATATATATATATATATATATATATATATATATATATATAAATATATATATTCTGTTATTTTCCATTGATGTTCTGTGGTGATGGTGGTAGTGGTGGTGGTGATGGTGGTAGTGGAGGTGGTAGTGATGGTGGTGGTCTTGTTGTTGCTGCTCTGGGGCTGGAATGGATCCAGTATTCATATGCATTACCGTAAAATTACACATAATAATCTCCCTGGCCGTTTTAACCAAGGCCCTTAATACGATTCACATACCATATTATCTCCAGTAAAAAAAGAAAATAATGAAATAAAATAGTCCACGTGAATTTTAAAACGCCATTTCAAAGCTTCAGCAAGATATCTCATTTAGGATGTTATGTTCTGTGTTGGATAAACATAATCCTAGGTAAGGTTATTCTCTTATCTAAACTTAGGTAGGATATTACTATTGTAGAACAGGAGCAAGTACTGTACCTGGTGTAGTTGTAATTATTTCCAGAATAACGTTATTATGAATTCAGTTTTCTGTCTATAATGGCCATGGAATATATCTATGTTATAGTCGTAATAGGTGATGGTGATACTAATGATAACACTGTAAAATATAATAATAATAATAATAATAATAATAATAATAATAATAATAATAATAATAATAATAATAATAATAATAATAATAATAATAATAATAATGTAGATATATTAAATATTCTTTAGATATAATGTGGGTAAAAGTCATACCTTAATATTACTACTACTAATAATAATTAAAATAGTGACAATAATAACAGAACATAGGGCAGGTGGTAATTTTACTCTGACAGTAATCCATCTCTCACTTAACCCGGGTCAACAAACTCGTAACCCCTCCACTACAGCGATGCCACTTTTAATACTTTATTTGCCTAATGCTAGACGACTTTATTCAGTTCAGAGGGGGGGACTTGTACACAGGGGTTAAGAGTGGCTGGAGTTGGCAGGCCCAGAGCTGCACAGTTGGTCATAATCACTGAACGAGGCAGAAGTGCGAGATTAATCGAGCGTTTCCTCATGAATATTTAACAATGAGAGCAATTTCCCCACGGAACTACGGATCTCCATTGTGCTTTCGTTGTACTGTCATTATATAACCATTAAACCTCCTTTGACTTCTTTGCTTGCGCGTTTTAGGGATCTCCCGCTGTCTCTCTCACACAATACTTAACGATTTTAGGGGTGTTTATCTTGCTCTTCCGTTATCAATCTGCCTGTTACTTAATACATAAAACCAGAAGCTGTGGTGACTCAACACGTTTTCTAATTTTTACGTTGTAATATTTATCTTTTTTTCTCCTGAACTCGGAAACAAACTTTACTCATAATTAAGATTCATTTACAATCTTGTTCAAAACTGTTCCAAACAAATTATTTACTTCGGCGCCATCTATGGGTAGGCGAGTAGCTTAGAGATTCGTTTCAGCAGTTCGAAATCCCGGGGCGTATAAAGGGACTATTGTTCGTGAAGGTATACGTTATTAGGCCATCTGGTTCATATGGCCAAAACCGGTATATCAACTCGTAGCAAACGGGTCTCGGTACGATTATGTTCTTGTCTTATACGTATCTCTACCGTGTCTCACCCTATATCATTCTGTAGTATCTTGGTGTCGTAACGTTCTATCACGTTCACACCCAACATGCTGGGATCTGTGTTTAGTTGCGGGGTTGTTGTTTTCACCTTCATCAGGGACACTTGTACCCTACAGCTCCACCTTAGACTAATTTCGTTCTTCAACATTCTGTCACGTTCACCAATCTTAATAAACTCAGGAATTAATTATTTTTATTTCATCTTATCAGATAGCCATGTGAGAATGTATCCTCCCCTCACACTAGTTTCTCTGTCGTCACATGACGGAAGTACTGTACCCCATCACACTAGATATTGTACCTTCACCTGAGAGCTGCACCCTGACTTCACACAATCGTATACCACCTAGGTACAGTACCTGCATGGCACATTAACAGCCGTATCTAAACACTTTGTTCTGTAATCAACCCGGGAGTTTCACTATCCTCGTGTAGCCTTATCTGCACCCTAAGAGACGCTGGCTATACGTGGAGATGCCTCTGATATCATTATTACAGTACTTTTTCTTTTGTTCTCTTTTACCTTGAAAAGATGGACCTTTTTCAATTAAGTATCCTTCCCTATCGCTTCGTTTCATAATTCACATTTTATCCCAGGAAATTAGCGATTAGGACTGCAATTGTGTAGCGATGAATAATTTTCCTCTATAATTTTAGGCTCGAGCACCTGTGATCATGGAAGATAATTTGCAGGTCTCGCATCGCTCCAGTCTCATTATATTTGAGATGATCTCTTCGAGAAGCTGCAGGTGCGTCTCTAATCTCTTGCTAACATTTCTGTGTACTGCTAAGTCTAATTATATATATATATATATATATATATATATATATATATATATATATATATATATATATATATATATATATATATATATATAAACTAAATAAGCGAGAGAACATATAAATGTCACAAAAATTTTCAACAAACTTTCAACTTCCGTGTGAAGTTTGAGCGGTTCGGAGCAAAAGTTACGGACAGACTCTGTATGGGGAAGTTAGTTGTCCTTTTCAGTTTCTTAAGAGGAATGTCGAGGCTTTTCAGAAATCACAGACTTGCAAGTTAATCACGTTAATGTTAAAAAAGTCGCGAATTAAAGAAAAAAATTTGCCTTATCACTAATTGCTTGAACTAGTTTGTTGAATTGCAGCGTCGTGGATACCGTGTTTTGGTCCATAATGCCAACTCATCCAAGAAATTCTTTAAACACCACCACCGCACCAACACCCCCACCTCACCACCACCATCACTACAACCACCACCACCTCACCACCACCATTACAACCACCACCACCCTCACCACCACCCCGTCACCACCACTACCCTCACCACCACCCTGACCATCACCACCATCTCGACTTATATTTCGTAAAGCCAAGATGGGAGGACCACACCAGCCCCGGGGCGCATACAATTTACGGCCTCCTTTTAACCCAAGATAGGATTATGAGAGGCATAAATTATTCATTATTAGAACTGGACGATCGAAAAGAAAACTCTATTTAGACTTTAAGACTCCCATCCCAAAAATCCTACACACAATTTTTTTTCCTGGTTTAAATATAGATAATTAATTGATATAATGCCTTAACCCCATCAACGTAACAGTCCTTCTTTGTTTGTTTTATTCAATGCTTAGTGACTGATAATGTTACTTCTTTTTTCCTAGGGTTTTCTAAGGAGAGAGAAGCCTTAAATCGAACATAAATATCTGCAGCAATGGGAAAAACAGCCCTAAGAGCAAGAAAACACAAGCATCAGACTGCCTCATTCGCTACAAACAGATACTGACACACACAAAACTTACACACCATAGTGACGTCGGCGAGACACCATTAACCCCACAAAAGTACAACTGAGTGACATGACCACACCGTAATACAGGAGGACTGTAACATCGCAACTTAACACAAAGAAATCATATCACACTTGACAAAATATGACCATTGCAGCAATATCGCAGCGCAAACAGAGTCCAAACACTAACATAAACACAAATAAACACTAACACGGCACACTGAACATAAAAAGTCAACACTTCGGCATCAAGACAATCTCTAAGAACAAGCAGAGACACGTAAACACCAGTAACACGTTCAGCATCCTTATCAGTAATGTGAATCTTTATTGATAAAGCTTGATTTCAAGTTGTCAGCATCTTAAATAATGGTTTATTGTTGGTAGGTATCGCTGATGAACTGTTTCATTTGAAAGTGAAACTTATCATAAAATATTTATTAGAAAGAAATAATACACAGATAATTATATATATATATATATATATATATATATATATATATATATATATATATATATATATATATATATATATATATATATATATATATATATAAAATGTGTGTGCGTTTGTAATATTTCCTTTTCTTTGGATAAACAGTTTTCTTGCGTCTTTCCCTTTCCCCAGAGAGTGGTTTAGCTTGCCTGAGATGCGTCCATGAAATTAGAGAAAAGATGTGAATGTGTTTTCATTTGCTTGCATGAAATTAGAAGAAGGGATAAAAGTTTCATATCTCCCCAGCTGGTTAAAAACACCCTGTTTACCAGGAGCACAAATTTATCTCTGACTGCAGCAAAACGAACAAACTTCTCTATTTTCCTACTGCCATAATTACGACCCCTGATAAACAGAAAATACGTAGGTAAAGTTCATTAATTAATTTTCTAAAAATTAGTCACGCGTCGTACTCGCGTTTTGATGATGTAACAAATTCATCATTTCTTCTGTAATGTTAATCGTTAAAATCAATGACGCACTGTACCTTATTCCTCACTGTACCATGATACCTATGTCCAGGTGAAATAAAACAAATAGTACTGTAGTATATTACACTCCTGTAGGCAATCCTTGATGTTATCTTGTGCCTTGGGTAATTGTTAGCCAGTGTGGTTGCCTAGATGTCCGGTCTTTCTGAACTTTCTGCTTTGGCAACGGGTTAAAGAGCTCGCTAACTCAGTGTGTGGTTGTTAGGCAGTTTTAAGACCTTACATCAAACACACGAGGAGCTACCATGAGTATATTCATTGTTACTATCTTATGGAAACATTGACCAAGTGTTAATGTGTGTGTGTGTGTGTGTGTGTGTGTGTGTGTGTGTGTGTGTGTGTGTGTGTGTGTGTTAGTGTGTGTGGGTGGGTGGACGTTTATGACTGCCTATACACCAACGATCACACCTCGATGGTGCTCAGTATAGACAGCCAGACAGACACAGGCAATCGACCACCACCATCCATGCTTTTCTTGTCTACGGCGTTGGTAAAGAGTTTTTTTTTTATATACGGGAATTAGCCCACCCGGGCACAGGTCAAACGACCCACAACGGAGCCTGGGGGGCGAAAAAAAAAGAATGGAAAGAAATTGAAAATATAGAAAAAAGGTTATACTGTATTAATCTACACCACGAAGATGCCGGAAAACCACCTTTTTAAAGTGAGACAGATTGTAAGAGCAAGGAAACACAGAAGAAGGCAGAGCATTCCACAGTTTGGCTGTGTGAGGAAAGAAGGAGGTACTATAACGGGTTATTCTCGTGTGACCGACATCCACTGAGAAATGGTGGACACCGCGGGCAAGACGTGTGTTACGAACCCACGGCCTTGCCGGCGGTACACAGGATGCCAAATCCACTGAACATTGCCCGTTAAAGTACCTGTAAAAGAGAGAGAGTGAAGCAACATCGCGGCGAAGAGAAAGGGGAGAGAGAGATTGTTGACTAAAGGAGGAGAGTTAATAAGACGAAATGCCTTTGATTTCACCCTATCTAATAGTTGGACAGAAGAAGAGCCAACCCAGGTATGAGAGCAGTACTCCAAGTTAGGACGAATGAATCCCTTATATACTTGGAGCAACTGCTCAGGAGTGAAATAGCTGCGGCATCTGTACAGCATTCCCATCTTTCGGGAGGCAGCTTTAGTTATACTAAGGATGTGTGATTTCCAGGACATATTGGAGGAAATGGTGAGGCCTAACATATTTATTTCATAATTTGGGAGGATGATAGAGTCCTGAAATGTAATTGGTGGGATATCGTCTAATTTACAAAGTGTAATTGGTAAATATTGAGTTTTGTTACTATTGAACTTAACCAAGTTTGTATCTCCCCATTCAGAGATGCTGCACAGATCCGCATTGATAGAAGTAATGATATCAGTTCTAGAAACAGATCTAGTTTGAGAGTTAGGAGGAAGGGGAAAATGTGAGGAAGAGTGAAGAGTAGAATCATCGGCGTAAGAATGGATAGAATTAGTTGTAGTGTGAAGTAAATCATTGATAAAAAGAAGGAAGAGAGTTGGTGAAAGAACAGAACCCTGTGGGACGCCACTATTGGTAGAGAAAGAGCGAGAAATCGATCCCTCGACAACAACTGCCATGGATCGATTCTCAAGGAAGCAAGAGATGAGAGAACAAAGTGTTGACATCTCTCTCTCTCTCTCTCTCTCTCTCTCTCTCTCTCTCTCTCTCTCTCTCTCTCTCTCTCTCTCAACTAGTCACTGTTCATAATTTTAACACAGTCTCCCCTTCCCCTTTCTCCTCTTCTCTCCGTGCTCCTTCTCCATCGACTTTTTTTTCTTTTCGCTTTCTCTGTCCTCCCTTCCTTTCGATCCGCCTTTCACCTTTTCCCCTTCGCATTCCTTTCTTTCCCTTCCCCATTCCCCCTTTTTTTTTTTTCCTTCCTTTCGTACTCCTCTTCCCTCATCCGTACCCAGTGTTTCCTCCCCTTACCCCCTGGTTTCCTACTTCCACCCCTCCTCTCTCCCCTCCTTTCTCCCCTGCCTCTTGGGACATGTTGGTTAATATTACAACGTTATCCTTCAGCGCGGTAACGACGTTTTACCCAGGATTTCCCCTCACCTGGCACCTGCAGAAAATACATCTCGTCACGAGCATAATTCTGGCTGGTGGTGAATGGTGTTCTTCGTGCTGGCCGACTTAAGGCAGTAAGAAAGCTCTTCAGGGAACACCAAGATAATATGCTTATGTAGAAGTAGCGAGGGTGTGTGTGTGTGTGTGTGTTATTGACACACTGACGAAGTACCCTGCGGGTGGACAGTCACGTGTGTATACGAGTATACAGCATTTATACTATGTTAAAATTGAAAGAAGTAAATATATTTGTACCTTGTGGGTGTGTCATTATATATATATATATATATATATATATATATATATATATATATATATATATATATATATATATATATATATATATATATATATATATATATATATATATATATATATATATATATATATAATATGACTCACAAGCTTCCTCTCCCACCTTTCCGAGAATCATATGAAGCCCCTGGCGAGGCAGGAGCTGGACTAACTTGTTTAGTAATGTCTCCGTGAAAAAATTGTGAAGTGAATTAAATTAGGAACAGAAATATACTTCACTTAAACGAGTGTTCACTCACGCGAGGCTCGTCCACTCTTAATTAACCTTTGGCCTTAACCCTTGACATGTTTATATACTTCAGATTCATTATTACTAGTATTACTTCTTATTTTGTCAGTGGTATTTTTATCGTTGTAATTATGTTGTTATCATTACTACTATGATTATTACCCCTCTTAAATTCATTTTTAAATAACATGACTTTTCTTCTTCTTCTTCTTCTTATTATTATTATTAGTGGTAGTAGTTGTAGTGTAGTTTATTTCTATTAACTACTATCGTTATAAACGTTTCTATTTTTTGGTATAAACTTTCACATTAAGATACACAGTATCTCACAAAACTCATACACACTCAATAAATAAAATGGTCTCCCACCTCCAGTAAATTACCCCCAGTAACCTTGACCTTTAACCTTTGGCTCCCTTAAAGGCTCGACACCGCTGGTGAATGTCAAGGTCAGGGACAACACCGAGTCTGAACTTGGTGACGTTATCCGTTATTAAGTTATGGTGTACACAGCGACTGATAGACGGTCGCTGCCACACCTCCTCCACTGATACCATCTTACATAAGTATACTAATTTCAATGTTATTATTAGTGTTGGAGATGTGGAGGAGTGTCGACCAAGTATTGGAGAATGTTGGCGTGGCGGAGCGATGTTGGCGGTGCTCTTGAAATACTGATGACATTCTGTTGGAGCGATGGGTAATTTTTTTAATTTTTTTATTTTTTATTAATTAAGTTTTCCAAGTGTTGAAGACATTTTGAATATGTTTCTTAGTGTTGGACATATATATATATATATATATATATATATATATATATATATATATATATATATATATATATATATATATATATATATATATATATATATATATATATATATATATATATATATATATATGTGTGTGTGTGTGTGTGTTGGAAAACAAAATAAATTTTAAGAAATGCTGATGTAGGAGGTGTGTTAGTGGTGAAGGTACAATTGCAATTGGCATTTTTGGGATGTGTAGCCCAACACGCGTCGCAGCTCTGTTTTGGACAATTGCTTTTATTAATTACATTTTATAACACCATATGGTAACTTTTGCCGTACAGCTCATGACTGATCTTCATCTTTTTGTTTTTTACTTTGAATAAACACCACTGATCTATAATAGGAGACATGATAATACCAAGGTTGTTTTCGTCTTACTGATATACAAAGACAAAGGGATAAGCAGAAGAGTGCCAAACAGTGCCAACAAAGAATTCTCTGAATATATTACCTGGTGGGATGTTAAAGGCCTAAGTCACAACACACATGTTCCCAGTCCAGAGAAAGACAACAAAAGAGACTTGATTTTCTTTGGTAATTCTTTCACTGTCTTGTGTTATTCTCAAGGCTAAGCATTTAATTGTCTTTTGTTTGTTCCAGTAAACCAGACCAGAACCCTCTTACGGTTACTGTATACGTAAGCAAACTACGAGAATCTTTCCTATATTCAAAGGCCAGAGGGGGATGCCCACTCATAAAATTTAATACATGGTTCCATCATAGTTGCTCTACAATTACGCTGAGTCTGAAGTTGTGCGAAACAAGTGTGGGCCAGAATTACTGAGATAAACGTTCCCACCACCATCGTGAAGACGCTCAGATATGTAGAATATTTTATCGTCATACTAATGGCTGTTGCAAGCTCCCTCAATGATCATCGGTAATGTGTCGCAACTGTACTCAAATACCTCTTCGCATATGAGGAGGCCCAAAGGTGTAGACTAAACGAAGGAAAGCAATGATTGTCAACATACTGATCTCTTCTAAAACTCCCCAAGAGATCCTAAATACCGTATATACACCCTAGTCTTATAGGGTAAAGCTGTCAGGACCCACGGAGCTTTGACAGACGTAGAGGAGACGCAGCCCGCACCTCCGTCTTGCCAAACACGTTTCACCGTCTGTATAAATCTTTCTAAACCCACAATTATGTGTTTCCCCCTTTCCTGTTAGGGACGTGGGCGGGCCTCTGCCTAGCTCGGAGAAGGACAGTGATGGTGCGAACTTCCTTGTGTCTCTCTATATTGGGTGGTGAAGAACTATCCAGAGATAACACCGCCCTGAACGAAGAGGCGGCAGCGTGTGTGAGGAGCCTGTTGATGTGCCTTAGCTGGCATTATAAACGGCTTTTCATGATTAGTCAATTCACCGCACCTTTGTGAAAATAAACTTGCTAAATAACTGCGTTGATAGTTGACGAAAGAAGTAAACGTACAAGTGAAAAAATAATGTAAATAATAACAGCAGTAATATTAATAATAATTATAATAGTAATGATAATAGAAATGATATTAAGAACTGTATTGATAAGGTTATCAACAATTTCATAAATAATAATAATAATAATAATAATAATAATAATAATAATAATAATAATAATGATAATAATGATAATAATAATAATAATACTCGGGTAAACTTGGTGCTTCAGTATTGTTCCAAGTGCATCATGCTCTGTACAATGCTGTATCGCAGTTAAGCATGTAATATATTCCCTTCTCTACGTTTGTCTGTACATCAACATTACGTCATTCTCACGTAACGTACAGGGAACAACACCATTAATCTTCACACGAGTCCTTATATCAACTAGCGTGTAAACAATCTCTAATACTTCAACTCCTTCATCACTCGTAAATGACTACTGGCACAAAGGTAAAAAGGAACCGACCTCTTTCCTCCCCTCTCACGCCTCAAGCATATCTCACAGTTCAGGTACTGCTCACACACATATAACCACTCCAATTTGCTTTTATACGCATTTACGTCTCTCTCTCTCTCTCTCTCTCTCTCTCTCTCTCTCTCTCTCTCTCTCCAGTGCCTGCATCCTTCGCCTCCCCTCGCTAGAAGTGCTTGTGTTTCTTCCTGCCACAGACCAAACCTCTGTTCCCTAATTTGCTTTCTATTTCCTTTTACTTCCTCGTCGTCGTTGTTGTCGTCCTCGTCCTTATCCTCGCCCTCGACCTCGCCCATCCTTATCCTCGTCGTCCTCCTACTCCTTCCGCCCAACCCCTTAAGAAAATCTTATCCAATATCATTTCAAATTTGCCTTTGTGATGTAAAATATTCATGTTCAAGTTATGGGCATAAATGCAAAAATATGCCGACACACACACACACACACACACACACACACACACACACACACACACACACACACACACAACAAATCTCTTACACGATGAAAGAATCATAGATGAAAAAATACGCAAATAAACGGAGCAGCAAAGGAAGAATAATACCAAACAGCCAAACAAACATTTGGGAAGCAGAGAGAGAGAGAGAGAGAGAGAATAACGGTCGCCGGCCAAAAGAGAAATAATCTCCTCGGAACCATTTTCCGCAATGCAACAACGTCGAGTCTCTCTGGTAATAACACATAACAAATATGTCATGTTTCTCTCTCTCTCTCTCTCTCTCTCTCTCTCTCTCTCTCTCTCTCTCTCTCTCTCTCTCTCTCTCTCTCTCTTTGTTGTTTCTTGCACACATTTTATGATCATCGATGTTTACTTCTAATCCAATGACTACTTTTTAATATCTTACATGAAGGGTGGGGGGAGGGGGGTGCAGCGACCCTCATCGTGGCGAATTAAGAAATATTGTGTTGATGTGATAAAAGGTGGGGAGGGGGCAGGTGCAATCTGTGCATGACATCTATTCACTCAGGAAATTGGTTCTGGACCTTTGTTCATCCATGAGGTCTCCCTTCTCTAGTCTCCTCCCTCCTCCTCCTCCTCCTCTTTCCATACTACTATCTCTTCATGCCTTCTCCAAAAATTTTTAAACACATTAACTTTGATCACTCTATCTACATCTCTCCTCTGTTCACCCTATACCTATCTCTCACTCTTGCGTCTTCTTTCATTTTCATTCCTCCCCTTCAACCCTTCTCCACTTCCTTTCTCATTCTCAGTTGCTTTTTCACTCATTCTTTTGTTTCCATTGTCTCTTATAACTCTCCTTCCCCTCTCATCCCACCCCCTCCTATCACCTTCAGTCCTTCTCTTCGTTCCTCCAGTCACCCTTTATTTTCATTCCTTTTACATCCTCCATTTTCCACCCACGCTTACTTCTTCCCATTCGTTCTTCTATTTTCTCTCTCCTCTTCATTCTATCCTCGACCCTGAATAACTTCCCTCCCAATTTCCTATCAAGTTCCCTCCCACCTCACTTATGCCCCTTCCTCTTGCATTTCCCTTACTTGCTTTCCCTCCAATTTCTCCTATACTCCCATTTCGTATGTCCCTTCTTATACCCTCTCCCCTTCTCGCTTGTTCTCTTTTATTCTCCTTATCCTAATTCTATCGTCTTCTTGACCTCTCTCCGTTCTTTCCTTTTTTTCTCAACCTTTTATTAATTCTTCTCTTAATCCCTCTTCTCCTACTCTACCGTTCTTTCATTTTCTATTCCCTTCCTTTATTTTCTTTAGATTTTCCATTCCCTCTTTTTATTATCTTAACTTCGTGGTTTAACTTCCCTCTCCCTGCTCTCCTCTTATGTTGTTCTCCTTTTAGTCCTACTCTTCTCTTTTTACGCTTTCTATTTCTTATTTCTTATCCTCTGCTCTTCCTCCATCCTCTATCTTCTTACTCTACCTCTTCTCCCATCTATCTCCTTTTCCTCCCATTTCTTTCTTCCTTACTCCCTCTTATTTTCCATTCTCCTTCCTGTTTTCTTCTCTTCTTCTCCAACTTCTTCTGTTCTTCCTTTGTGTGTGTGTGTGTGCGTGCGCCTGAAGCGTTTACCAGATAGAATATATCGTACTGACCGAGATAAAATTATTTGATTTCGAAAGCAATTTAATTTAGGGTAAAATCTGGGTATAAGGTTAAGTTAAAATAGGTTAGGTTATGTTTTTAAAAGAGTAAAAACAATGTATTGTATTTATATACCAAAGTGGAAGTTCCAGTTTAAGTAGTTTCATTAATTATTCCTCGCCATCATCAATTCTTGCACCCGCCTCCCATTCTTCATCACAATACGTGGCATTAAACCTTCATTTATTCAACTCAACCTAATGTTTTGCATTCTCAATTACCTACCTCACCTTCCTCCCTCAGTGCTTCAACTCTTTCATCCACTCATCTAACCCATTTTTCATTAACTCTCACCACACCTTTCGTTACTTTAATTATTACTTCCTTTTGCTCTCTATAAATCGACTTGCTATCCTGTTCTCTGCACTTCATCAATTCCCATCCATTATCCTTTCTGTACCCCACTACCCTTCCTCAGTGTCTCCCCCCTTCTGCCCCTACCTATCATTCTATCCACACTCAACTCTTTCCCTATCATCATCATGCATTCTCTACTTCCCCGCTATATACTCTCATCTACTTTTCTTCCATCTATTCAATCCTCCCCTTCCTACAGTAGGTTGGTGACGGTATATCGTCACCAACCTTTCATCACCATAACTATAATTATTCATTATTTTCATCATCCATCATCATCATCGTCATCATCATCATCATCATCATCATCATCATCATCATCATCATCATCATCATCATCTACTCCCGCTCCCTGGCTGGACATCTGGGAACACTCAGGGCTCCGCTAATAAACCGGGGCGTCACCGCTCTAGTGTTTGCATGGGGTCTTGCGGGAACAAATTACTGAATCACTTATGAATTCATTAGATGTCCCGAGGGATGCTGAGAGAACCGGGGAGATGAAGAGAGTGGGATGCTTGTGCGTCAATATCTCCTCCACTTTTCCTCTTCCTCTCCCTGATGCTGCTGATGACTTGGTGATTTCCGGGAATTGGAAACTGGAAAGTCATAATTATTTTTTGTTATAGTTGCAGCTTTTATTTATTATGCAGTCGATATTAAATCATAATATATATATATATATATATATATATATATATATATATATATATATATATATATATATATATATATATATATATGTATATGTACTGTATATAAGAGAGAGGAGGTTGGATATGATTTATCGGCTCTCTCTCTCTCTCTCTCTCTCTCTCTCTCTCTCTCTCTTAAATAATTCTTCTTTTCAATATCTCGGCATTTTTATGTTGGCATTTGATAAATCTCTTTCTGTTTGTTACACCAATATTAGCTGATGAATCTTTAATGGTCAAACAGACACACGCAGAAGCAGAACACGTGCAAACACACACTCCATGCCAGCACACGCAAACTGCAGCACAATAACACGCCCACACACAATTACTTTCTCCGTAGCACAAACATTTACACACACACACACACACACACACATATATAAAGATCTCTCTCTCTCTCTCTCTCTCTCTCTCTCTCTCAACACACACTAATCTCATAAGTGGGAGACTAAATCTACCATCTTGCCGTAGCCTCCCCCTCCACCTCCATCTTGGGTACACACACACCCTCATTTCTTACCTGCTCTCTCCTCCTCTCCCCTTCATCCCTCCTGTCCTCCTCCCCCCTCATCCGTCCTGTTCCCCTTCCCCTTCCTCCCTTTCCCTTTCTTTACCTCTCCTTCCCCTCATCCTAAGTCTCCCCCCTTTCAGTTATTTCTCCTTCTCTCATTCCCTTCCTTCTTGTCCTTCTCCTTCCTTCTCGTCGTCCTCTGTTTCCATCTTTCCCTTCTCCTTTTTCATCACGCCTATGTCCCATCATTTCATTCACTTTTTTTCTTCATTCCCTTTCCCCCTTTCCCTTCCCCCTTCCTCTCATTTTCTTACTCCTCCCTCTCTTTACTCCGCCTTCACTTCCCGTTCTGCTTTTCGCACTCTTTTCATTCTTCCCTTCTTCTTATCTCCCATTATCCTTCTTCATCCACCTCCTCCTTTCCCCAATCCTTTGCATTACTCTTCTTCCATCCTCTTTCTTCCCATTTCCTCCTCCTTCCTCCTTTGTTTTTCCTCCACGCCCTCCAGCCCTTCTCCCCACTTGGGAAGCTCCCGGTTCCTCCTCTCTCGCCCCCTCTCCCCCTGCCTACCCCTCCTTTCTACTCTCGTCTTTCCATTCCTTCCTCCCTTCCTCCGTCTACCCCTTGCACCAACCCGTCTCCTTTTTTTCTTTTTCCACTCTTCTTCAATCTTCTTCATCTCTTCTCTCATCCTCTCCCTCTTTCCTTATTCGTTCATCCCTTTCCATTTCCTCCCTTTATCATCCCTTCTTTCCCTTTACCCTCCCTCCCTTACTCAGCTCCGGCTCTCCCCTCGCCACATGAGAGGGGTCATCAGTGTAATGTTATGCAGTCTGCCTCGTAATTACAGGTAGTGAGGAGAAAATCTAGAGCCTGGAGCTTCAGCCCTCATGAGCCTCCCCTTCCATCCCTCCCATTATGAACCACCCCTTCCATCCCTCCCATCATGAGCCTCCCCTTCCATCCCTTCCATCATGAGCCTCCCCTTCCATCCCTCCCATCATGAGCCTCCCCTTCCATCCCTTCCATCATGAGCCTCCCCTTCCATCCCTCCCATCATGAGCCTCCCCTTCCATCCCTTCCATCATGAGCCTCTCCTTCCATCCCTGCAATCATGAGCCTCTCCTTCCATCCCTCCCATCATAAGCCTCCCCTTCCATCCCTCCCATCATGAACCTCCCCTTCCATCCCTTCCATCATGAGCCTCTCCTTACATACCTTCCATCATAAATATCTCTTCCATTTCTCCCCTCCCACTTCTGACTTAAATCATTCCCTCCTTCCTTATGTATCATTTTCCCTCTTCCTGACTTTATCACCAATCGATAGAAGACAGATTGCTGGAGAGGGAGATAGAGATAGAGTTATATAGACAAATTGAGAGATGTTGACAAAATAGAGAGATATTGACTGATTGAAAGAGATTGACAGACTAGGAGAACAGGAACAGACAGATGCAAAATTAAAGATAAGTGTGACGTAACTCTCTCTCTCTCTCTCTGTCTCTCTCTCTCTCTTTTCCACCACCCTCCTCCTCAGAAATTCCATTCTTCTATATTGCTAAATTTCCACACACCTCCCCACCTCCCCATCTCCCACCTCATTCTTCCCCACCTCCCACCTTATTCTTCCCCACCTCCTTATCAGATACCCCATCTTCTCTTACCTACCTCTAGTTCCCAATCTTCCTCCTCACCGGCCTGTAACTCTTCCATTCTACCCCTACCTGTACCCTAACTCTCACATTTCTCCCCACCTCCTCCCCACCTTTCGTACTCCTCCCCTCCCCTCTCCTCCCAGCGTAGGAGGGAGGGTGTGCTACCTGTTCACCGCTGGGATGATAGATTGACTGCCTCTGTAATGAATGTTGAAGTATTTTGGACCCACAGCTTAGAGGTGGAGTTGTTTTGTGTGTGTGTTTTTTTGTTTTTTTACCTGCCATTGTGCGCCTATATGTCTGTCAGTGGTCTGTCTGTCTGTGTATCTCCTTGATTTGTTTTGTCTATTTACCGTGTTTGTCTCTCTCTGTCTTGGATCGCCTGACTGTCCGTTTCTATGTTTACTGTAGACGTTTAGCTAGGACTCTCTTCCCTATGCGTAAGCCTATGGGAGAACGCATTCGGCCGGCAAATATACTGTAGGAATTGTACGCATGTGATCAAAGTGCGGCGTACTTTGTAACATGTTTCAAAGGGAGAGATACGACGCTTGAGGGGATTACTGTAGTTCTGTTGGTAGTGTTACATACTAGGAAGAGATTCTGTACCTGTATGATTTACTTGATGTCACATTGTATGCACTCAACACTAAACACTTGCACTCAACACCATACACCTGCACTCAATAGCATACATTTGCTCTCAACTCCATACACCTGCACTCAACTCCATACACCTGCACTCTACTCCATACACCTGCACTCAACACCATCTATCTCCACCCACGATCATCTACCTCGACAAAACACCACACATATCCAATTACAATGGCACACCCCAGCCTAATACAATACACCTCCCCTCATAACTACACACCTCTAGCTAACCTCCCATACCTCCACCTATTATAGCACATCTCCAGCTAACACCATGCACTTCCACCCATGTTAAACACTTCAACCCCATACTTATACAAATGGAGAGGGACCCAAGAAATGTGTATATATACATACAGTATGCTGTATATATGAATAAATACATATAAATATATATATATATATATATATATATATATATATATATATATATATATATATATATATATATATATATATATATCAACACACGGACATTCGGGTGCAATTAATTTCACTTTCACGGAATTGATTTGCTGCAACAAAACCAGCCTTAAAGCTGCGTTCTAAAACAGAGGGGAAACTATCAGGCGAGCGGCCACCGCCCCTGTCACCACCTGCCACAAGGTCGACTTTCTGGTTGGCTTGTACGGGAGCTTCAACCATACGTCTGCCCTCAGTACATTCCGCAACCCCTCTAATGTATCGTAATGGATATGCCCCTTTTAACTAGAATACTCTGGATAAAGGGTAGTTCATTTCACATATTACCGCCAATCAACGCTTTTTATACACAGAATTCACTGAAAATGTAAGAACGTTTTGTAATTTCATTCCCTCGCAATCTACAGTCACTTTGACATATATGTGGCGCTGCAATTTAGGCTGTTATGTTTTTTATCGACAGATGTTGTGTTGCTGGTAGGTGTGTGTGTGTGTGTGTGTGTGTGTTTTACAATGTGGCAGAAGTACTATGGGCATTCTGATACTGCTGGTAAGGTTGATAGTGGTGTTGGTTCTAGTCTGGATGATGCTATGATGACTGGTGGTGATGGTGATGTGGTGGGTGATAGTGTAGCTGGTGGTGATGGCGGGGAGGTGGGCGATGGTGTAGCTGGTGGTGGTGATAGTGTGGTGGGTGATGGTGGTGAGGTCGGTGGTAGTGTAGCTGTTTGACAATATTAATGACAGTGATAAGGTTAACAGCATAAACAGGTAAGGGCTATTTTAACAGGTACGTAAGAAGCATTACAACACATACCTGTACGGTAATTAACCTTCCGGGTATCTGTACCGTCTTACCTCGATCTTCTTCACATCTAAACGTATAATGTAGAAATACAACTCCACAGGTGTTGAAATAGTGTTAGTCAGTTAATCGTTCAGAACTAAGTAGAGAAGTTTTTTTCACGTCATGTATCAAACAATCACGTGAATGGAGAATTTGAAGAAATCTTGCGAATTTTTATTACTGCACGTGTCCATATTTATTCACACACACACACACACACACACACACACACACACACACACATTGCGAGACTGGCTACTCTGTAAACGTACATCAAGCAAACTGTTTGGGCCATGTCGGAAACAAATCCCATCCAGGGTTATGAATATTCATAGTGTTTCAGTCCACCTCTGGCCTGCTGGCTCTGTGTGTGTGTGTGTGTGTGTGTGTGTGTGTGTGTGTGTGTGTGTGTGTGTGTGTGTGTGTGTGTGTGTGTGTGTTGTGAAGGGAATTTCCACTACTGCGCCCTGACGCGTCTCTCTGCACCACCACTATGCGAGGCTGGTCATCACGGACTCACAGACATAGTGGCTCAACAATACATCAATCTAAGCCTCTAAGGACATGTGTTCGTGCACGTGGATGAAGACGAGGATTTCGACAAGTTCGGGATTGTGAAGGAATGAGGAAATACCGCTGATGTTAGACTGGGTTAATTTTGTTTTGTTAGGTTTGGTTAGTTGTAGGTAATCTCTTCTTCTGGTTAGAGTAAATTAGATAAGGTCAGGGTAGCTAGGATTGTCTGGGTAAAGTTAGGTTACATTAATTTTTGGTTCTTTTCGTTGAGTTGGGTTACATTTAAATGGATTCGGTTAGGTTGTTATTAGGTTTGCTAACATAATAACAATAAGATTGATAATGATGACGGAGGTGGTAATATTAATGATAATAATAATGATGATGATGATAATAATAATAATAATAATAATAATAATAATAATAATAATAATAATATGTACATTACATGACATACACATGTACTAAAGTTATAAGTTGTGGTCATATTAAGAATAGGAATTGGAGTTTGTTACCCAAAGCACCACGATGTATGGGTAGGCGGACAGACACCCACACGAACACTGAGTCAACAAACCTCGTACTCCTTTTAGCATAGAAGGTTAATATGAAACCTTTACGTGTTTAGAGTACTCTCTCTCTCTCTCTCTCTCTCTCTCTCTCTCTCTCTCTCTCTCTCTCTCTCTCTCTCTCTGTTTGTGTCTTACTCTCTTTCCGTCAGTCTGCGTCTCTCTTTCCGTCAGTCTGCGTCTCTCTCCCCGTTTATCTTTGCTCATAAAAATGCCTTCCGCCTCACCTCTGTCGCCCATGCATTACACGCGTCACGTCCCTTAAACGGGTTCCATTGCCTCTACAGGACAATATGTCCGATGTAATGGCCGATAGTCTGACTTGTAATTAAGGCCATAGCTTGACCCCCCGGACACAATATTAATGGCCTGGAAATATCATGATTATTGCACGTGATAACATCTTGACAGCGGACCACAAGAGTGCACAAGAGCCTGGCCTAACTAACCCCCAGGGACGGAGAGACATTCACACGAACACACATACACATTTGGGACACCGGGACGCATAGATACACGGAAACGCGATCTTCTGATAGGACCTGTTCCCTCCCCCACAGTTAACACGATGTGTCTCCATGCCGTAGTAAACCTCGAATTAAGATTGCAACGTGAAGAGCTGAAGTGGCAACATGAGGATAGGACACAGCTGAATATTACATTATAACTAGTCGGGTTCGTACGCAGCCCAGGTATATGAGCCATAATCAGAGGACAATACAGATATACCTCTCGAGGGGCGGAGTCAGAATCCTAAGTGCGGCTGGAGATCCTACGGGAACCCTATCATAAACGTCCTGGATAATTAGTTGCTGGCAGAGAAAAAGAATTTAGGGGGTTTCTATTCAGCGGGGATAATAAGCTACTGGAAAAGGAAAGGAATTTAGAAATGGTGCTTCACTTTGATTTTTATTTCCCTTACGTGGAGATGAAAAAAGATTAATAGATCTGGTTGTTACTGGATGGTATTTTGTGTAAGTGGGAAAGTAATTTTAGATTTTTTTGTGTATATTAAATGGCAAAATTATCACCAGCTATAAAAAAGTATGGATTTAAATATCTTCTTTACCAATGGGATGAAGCAAAAGGTAGATGTAATCCTGGTATTAGAGATTCATGGCAGTGAAAAAGAACATTAAGGGTCTTTTTTCATGTTAGATTATAATTCCAACAGTGAACAAAAATATAGGCTCTATAATCTTACATATATTTTTTAGTTCTTATTCCAAATTTTATTGGTGCTGAATATATTACTCTTGTCTTTTAGTCCCAGATTATAATAATACCAACAGTGAAAAAAATATCAAGTTCTGTTCGTCCACAATAATAAAGTTGAGAGTGAAAATTACTATTCTCCAAGAAGAATAATCTGTTGACATGTAAAAGAAAATTACTCTCCTTCTCACTCAACCTACGGTAACTACTTCTTTGGCCGAGGAAATTATTTTAATAACATTCTTTTTGGAGCGGTCATTTGTTGTGGTGCCGTACGTACGTGTACAAGTTTTCGTTATGTGAGTTGGCTTCATGATTAAACTCATCAAAAATAATTTATTCTTCATTGTTTCTATGTCGTTATTTATTAGGTTAGGGTCCTGGTGGGTGTTTTAATCTATTCTTAAAGCTCTCTTCATTGTTTCTTAAAATAGACTGTGAGTTTAGTAACAGTTCTACTGATATTTAGATATTCGATTGTTAAAAGTACTGATTCAGCAGCTTGTGGATGTTCTACAAGGCAGTCGGTAGTGAGGGAAAAGGAAATCTATTGTTTTATAATATACTGAAGGACAAGATAGGTCAATTATCAGAGTACATTCCATATTCCGACGCTGAAAGTTACCCTTGACCTATGACGTTGACCTCTGACCTGGTGGCTTTGACTTGTGTCATTAACTTGGATGGCAAAGCGTGGCAGGTCCCTAATAATGTCAAGTGCCAGGCCTGTCTCTAGGAGGAGGGATATTTGGTCAGGGAGCGACGAGGTGTTGGTAACGGCTGGGGATCTATAGGAGGAGGTCATGGGACAAGTGAGGATGTAATGCTTGACCTGTGACCTCAACATTTAACCTTGAGCAGTGCACTTAATTTTGGCTAAGGATTGTGAAGTGGGTGTAGTGTAAATGATAGTACATTTTGTGAATGACTGTGCAAAAATAATTGGTAGGTCTTCTCTTTTTATGATATGAATTGACACTCAGTCTCCTCCGGCCACATTACCATTCTTATGGAATAAACTGCCTCAGGCGCTTCTTGTAAGGCATCTTCAATTTTTCCTTCTTTTATCAGATCCCCATCCTGTTTCTTAATCTTTTTTCAACGACGTGATCCTAGTCTTTATAGCAATTTAATCTTCGTGTCTGTTGGGTATGATGTGACTCCTTCCTGGTATAAGTTTATCCTCGGTTTGTTCGATGACGTAATTATTTTTCATTGCTTTTCTGACCAGAGAGCAATAATATGACTAAACATCCTAACTATTTTTTTTTGCAAAGACTTTACAAAGCTCAATGTATTCATTTTTTCCTCCTTCACAAAATAATTGGTGGTTTCAGCTATGTTATTCTGCTTTATATTATTCATCTCCACAAGTAAGGTTAATTAAACTGGCTGTAGTTAAACTCGTGTAACGCCGAGATGTTAGTCATATCTTAAGTTGAGTTAAATTTATCCCTTAGTCAAACTGTCTAAATGAACTAAAGTTTCATATTTCTTTAGAGGGTTGAGAGTGTTTCCCCCACACCAGTCATAAATTCTTGCTGGTACCGAAGAGATGCAGTACTAACATCACCTGAAGTTAGTGTTTTGAATGGAATTAAAGTTTATATTGTTTTTATTTCTGCTGGTAACTTTCCAGATTCATATCCAATTAGTTTTCATCTTAAATAATTTACGATGAACAAATTCTTATTTTCCTTAATTCAACTGGTTGGGTTCCTCTTGTAGTACGGTTATCAATAATGAAATTTCTCACAGATATTCACCAAAATCTTGCTCTTTACTTCCGGCAGTATATATATATATATATATATATATATATATATATATATATATATATATATATATATATATATATATATATATATATATATATATATATATATATATATATATATATATATATATATATATTATAACTGTTGTCACCTTCAGCCCCTCCCCCTCCCTGGAAAAATAATGCTGGCCGGAACACTTGCCAGTACTCATTAAAACGGCACATGATTGCCTGAAAATTCTAGCGTACCTGAGCTGAGAGCCGCAGTTACCAAAGAAATTGGTTGTGATTGACATACATGCTTCTTTATAGCAGTAGTGAGGCAGGTGTTATTAGTCTTGAGTTTCCCACTCAAACTATTTTACTACGATTTACCTAAAGTAGGAAAACATTTCGGTGCTAAAAATGCATTCATCGGTCTACTGCATACGATCCTATATATATATATATATATATATATATATATATATATATATATATATATATATATATATATATATATATATATATATATATATATATATATATATATATATATATATATATATATATTAAACGAAATAGAATAACTTCTCAGCTCAGTTCTGGTGCCTACTAACATTCAAATGCAAGACCATTGTATTTTTATCCAATTAAGCATTAACTCTCCCTCACTTATAATTATAGCATATAAACATTAACCTGAGTTCTCCATTCCCTGGTGGACACGTGACAATATTGTTCCCTCGTTCATGTGGTGCGAGTAGTTGACAACCCGGGTCTCAATATAGACTCTTATGATATTCAACATTTTATACGCTGAAAACAAGAACAACAAAATGGATTTCTGTCAAAAGAACAACATGGTTTGAATTTAAGTGGGATAGTTGACAACACCTTCCAACCTTTCATGTGTCGCCATCCCAGGTTGTAGAATTATACCGTCCTCTCATAAATTGGAAATATTTCTTGCTTGTACCTGTGCCAAGGATTGTAAAAATTTTGAGGCAAGTTTGGGTACAGGTAATTTATTGCACTGTATATTAATTCATCATTTCACCCCAAGACTTATTTTATTTTTTGGAAGGATGTTGAGTTCATGGTATATAAGTGCACTACCGGACAGAGAACATCATTCCAGTAGATTATGGAGCTCCAACACCATGTCTCAGATGAAGCTTGATTATACTGGGAGTAAAGGCAGCTAAATCTTATTTAATATCGACCAGAGTACGCGGGAGTCTCTATGGCAGAAGGTGTTTACATTTCTTAATATTTTCTGTATTGCTCAAGCGAGTATCGTAAATGTGTGTGTTCATATATGTGTATTTCGTACTTAAATGCATGTGCGTTTCCACGAATGTATTAACATATTTACATGATATGAATGCTTCTAAATCATCTTTTAACCAATGAATTTTATCCCACACAAATATTATAAATCTCTACCAGGTTATCATTAGCGATATACTTGAGCGTAAAGGAGACACTCAGGGAACAAGCGGGCATTCGCAGCACACATACTGGTGAAGGAGGCGAGTGGTAAGGGCGCGCGCACAAACATACTTATGGTACAAGCAATTACTTAGGTCATTCTCCTTATCCCACAAAGTTTAGGACTTGACAACCCCACTTATATCTGAAGCCTCCACTTACAGTAGTAATATGCACTATGGCTCACGCAATCAAATATTAAAGGCTCCTTTCAAGGGGTGAATTAAATGTTGGTATAACCACAGTGGGGATGACAAAGGAAGCTGCTAAAATAAGGATATACGATATATGCCACAGGAGAAAGCGAACCGGTTAGGAAGAGACTAAAAACTAAAGGATAACTGAGAGAGAGTTGAAGTTGCATCTCAGAAACCTTGTGCAAAGTAAGACAACACCAACCAGTAAGTTGTTTATTATTTGGGTAGACTTAGTGCCGGGCAGGGAGTAAACCACTCGAGCCTAGGAGACCGGCAGCTCCGTATTAGCCAGTGCCCGCTGGCAGGGAGAAAGTCAGAAAATTATTATCAGTACCTGTATATTAGTTAAGAAAGAGAGACGCAGGGCTGATTATACAAAAAATAAATAAATATGCAGTTCATGTGATCTTTTTTAAGGCCAACTTGATAAAGGCAATTGCCCAATATGCGGCCATGTTGGAAGAGAGAGCAAGAACCAAAGACGTCGGCCCACACCTTCCAAACAGTCACAGTTCCAACACTTAAGGGTAAAAGAGTGACGGAACCAGACCTGGCTCTAAATCCAAAAAAAAACTTTGAGAGGGAATGAATCTAGATGTGTATGTGCTGGGTGAACAGGAAAGCCTGAACCACAGCTCAGTATGTGCATGTGGAGTGAGTTTAAAAAAGAGGAGGCGATGTAATGATCTTGTCTCCTTGAGTAAAAGTTGGAGTTGCAGAGAACAGCACGTCAAAAGCATGCCACTGACTTCATGCACGGTATTATAACTCAGGCGCTCACGTGTTAATATCTGCCACAGGCGGCAAGGACACTCTAAACAACTCCATTACTACCCTGTGACATTGACGTGACCCATAGTCTCAAAGTTTAAATACTCATAATTGTAATGACTGTGACGTGAGAGTTTTTAGCTGATTAGCATATCAAAGTTAGTGTGGATATTAGTAGCAGTACAGCAGATAAAGTCAAGAGATAATAGGTGGTGAAATATGCTCTTGCATTATCTTTTCCTGCAATCATGCAGGTGTGGCCTGAAACAAGAGTAAATAGATACTCCCCCATCACTCACTACCATACCCACTCTTCCTGTTGATATATATGTGATCCGTTCTTGTGTTCCCTCCCACAACAGAACCCCAATCATGTATCTGCTTTACCCGTCTGTTCACACACAAACCAGAATAAAAAGAAACAAAAGTAAGGGGGAGACCAAATGAAGTGGCAGGTGATACATATCTCCCCTCCTCCAGGAAGAAAAGAAAAACAGATTTTTTCAGGGAAAGTAAATACTCTGCGTGTGAAAATTTTCCCCACCTGATAATTATTCTTGGTGGGTGTCTCTGAGACCTGGTTATCAGGGGATGACGAGTCACGAGAATATGCAAAACTGACCCGCGATTCCATCAGCAATTAAGTTTAATGGCTCACTTTGCCTCACGTTACTGTCAAAATATCGACTTCTGTCACTCTTAAATTTCACGCCTTTCATCTTTACACCCCTCCCTTCATTTTCATTATGGACCGCCTCCTCATTGTTCCCGGCTCCCCTCCTCTCCTCCCCCGCCCTTCCTTCTCCTCCTCTACCTCCTCATTCTCATTTATTCACCCCTGTGAGGCTCCTTCCTGATGACAAAGAGAATATAGGAGGAGGAAGAGAAGGGAAGGAAGGGTTTTGGCACATCTTGTAATTAGCGACGCTTTGTTTCTACACTTTTTTCGTCTTATTTTATGAAGATTTTTCCCTTCTAGTACGTAATTATCTTGCCAGGTTTTAGGACGTGAAGGGCAAGTGACCTTAAACGCTATTATCATGTATTTAAGAATTAGTTTATTTAAAGTGGAGTACAAACTATGCCTTATATATCTTAATTAGGTTATAAATCAGAGTATACTGTAAATATGTATATGTTGATTTATATGATAATTCAATACAGAAATATGTAATATGACTTTTAGAATTATATGGGAGGAAGACAAGAACTCATACTTACGTTAGACTCTACGATATCGACCTATTGATCAGTGAGTTTGACCTATGAATGACCTCCAGAAACTCGACCTATATGCTTTCAGGTATGATGTTAAGAAATCCACCCCGAAGGTTTAAGAGCGATATCTTACAGAACTTCCCGCACCACAACTATCACCACTACCACCACCTGGCATGATTACCATCTTCCTTTATTAACTGCCATCAACACCGCCCATCACTAACCACCTACTACATCATCATTTACTACATTTACACCACCACAATTATTATCACCACTCACTTATGATATCACCACCACCATCATAAACGAGTACAACATCACCACCACCACCACCTTCACCACTACCACCACCATCTACTACATCACCACCACCACCACCACCACTTTCACCACTGCCTACTACACCACCACCACTGATCTCCATACAAACCCCGTATGATGCCTGTATAGATTAGGACGACTGCAGACCTGAACCTTCACCTCCGTCCTTATGCATCGTCAAATATAGTTTATTACCGGATACCTAAGTGTGTGATCACCAGCCAACACGTAATCTTCGGCTCTTATTCTTCGTACTCTTATGGTTCTAACTTAGTGATACATACGTTAAGTTCTCTGTTTATAGGAGTAATTATAGTTCTCTAGAGGGATTTCGAATACTTTTTATGGGATTTCGGAACCGTGTGCACATTCAAGTGATGTTGGTCAAATAGGAGAGTAGGTTAAACTTTGTGAAAGCATTTCCTGATGGTGTAAAATTTTCAGGTAAACTCCAGGGTGTTGTGCAAGACGAGAAGTAATGTTCTCTTTACAATAAGGAGAAACGTGCATTACCGAAGGTCTGACCCACGTAAGACGTCCTTTTGGAATGAGCTAAAAAATTGTAGACCCACTCTAGGAAGGTCTGAAAAGTCACAGCATGAATAAAAAAAAAAACACGGTCTCACTTTGGGATGCACTATAAAAACAAGACGTACTCTGGGAACACGGGAAACTGACGAACGTGCTTTGGGGATATCTGAGAAATGTAGGAGTAATTTTAGCCGGAGTTGAGAAGTGTGTTGACACTTTTCTGAACATATTTTCACGACCATCGTTGCGTTACTTATGTGTATTATATATACATATAAATTGTAAATTAGCCTGCTCCTACCACATATTAATATAACGACAAATATTGCTTCTTTTATTACAATACTTTTTTTAAACAAATCCTTGTATGACAATTACATTATTAAATTTGATATTGATTTTTATATTTTCACTTATTATTATTATTTTTTAGTATATTCAATGGAGTATTATCTTTCTCTCAAAGGCATTATCTGTAGGTGAATAAAGAAATTCCCTCAAACTGTTAATTTATATGTTGTTAGGACTATATTCTTTTAATATTTTCTAATTTAAATCATATTTTATATATAGATTTTTAATAAGTGAATAGTTGTTCTCACTTTAAACTTAATTAAATTTTTTTTTATTATATTACTGGAACGTAATAGTCGAGCACCGGGGAGGGAGGGAGGGAGGATCGCCTGGCTGTGTTGAACGCAGAATAACACTCCCAGTTGCGTATTCCACAACGTCCCAGTATCACTTAATCTGATTTTACAGCAGGTGCTCGCCCTAATTGCATTGCAACCCAAAATATCACTGTAATTATCATTTTCGTATCACTGGTTGACTTCAAAGGTACCGATTTTCCAATCAAAATGACCCACGAGTCGGATGAAATTGATTCCCTTTCTCGATTACATAACCTGGAACACTATCAACCTAACCCCAGCTCACAATATTATAAGCCCACAAAATTATTTATTATCGATATTATTTTTTTATCTACTTTTATTGATAGTTTATGATTATTATCGGTCTGTTACGTATCATTTAATTATCTTTAAGTTTGTAAGGTTATCTTTTTCATGTATTTATAACATTATTTAAGTAGTCTATTCGGTTATAGTTTTACTGTATAGTGTTCCTTATCTGTATATTTCTGTATTTATAAAAAAAAATATTGTATGCGCAGTATAATAATTGATATATTTGCTATTGATTATATTTGTTAAAGAATTTTAATTAAAGCAGTTTTTCAGGTTTGCCTCCCAATGTTTGTAGTCATTTAAATCACTTACTTGTTATATATATATATATATATATATATATATATATATATATATATATATATATATATATATATATATATATATATATATATATATATATATATATATATATATATATATATATAGACAAAGAGACAAAGGGGTAGGCAAAACTTAACTAAAAAGATAGATATAGCGCTAGATAAACTAACAAATATATTACTAATTGATAATAGAAACTCTTGCGTTTTTTCAGTGAGTGATAAGAATACAGGCTGACAAATATATATTTATATAAAAAGATGGACAGACAAACATACATTTAAGGAATAGAGACACACAGACTGATGAATAATTACATAAAAAGAAAAACAAACATACTTACAGACAGAGAGACGTACACAGACAGACGGAAACGTACACAGACAGAACGATATATATAGACCAACAGATAGCCAAATGGGTTCAAAGGTTGGACATCATAAACCTGTGATGATAAACCTGCATCTAGGGTGGAGGTGCACTTTGTTGCTTATCAACTCTGCGTAGCGCTGTCATCTGCCTGTCAATCTCTGACCAAACACGGGCGCTGAATGTCCCCCGACAGCTGATGGCTGTTTTATCACTACAAGGACTGGAGTTCTCGCAGGGGCCAGTGTGTTGATGGGTGATAACAGGGCTGTTGCTCGCAGATTAGAGTTTCTGCTTCCCTGCTTTATTTACGTGTGTTTGTGTTGACGTTTATCTTAAGGAATGTATACATTCATGTTTGGCGACCTTCACACTTCTTGTTTTATCTCTCTCTCTCTGTCTCTCCTCCATATTCAACCTTCCAGTAGCAAAGACGGAACCTGACCATCCAAACGCCAGGCATAACTCCAAACTTAACTATCTCTCTCCCCTTCTGAATATATATATATATATATATATATATATATATATATATATATATATATATATATATATATATATATATATATATATATATATATATATATATATATATATATATATATATATATATATATATATATATATATATATATATACACCCAAGGCTGAGTAACACCCAGGATAAGGCCCGGCCAGCCCTGACACATCACCTTGGACAGGACAGTGACAAAGAGAGACAGGTCGTGGGGTGGCGGGGACAAAACCCACCACGCATGTAACCTCTGCTAACGGCTCTCTTCAACACCACCTGTCAGGTGTTGTGCTTCCACCTTCGTACATGGATCATGTCTCTACATACGTCACAATTTTCATGCGTAATGTGTGTGTGTGTGTGTGTGTGTGTGTGTAAACAAATACGTAAACAACTAAAACATGATACAAAATTGGAAAAGTAGACAGATTAATGCATAAATTGCCATCAACCATCATACAGCACCCACTACCACTTACCCTGCCACACCTAACACCTATCATGCATCTCTTAACTCCCTAGTGTACTTGTCCTTACTAAGTGAACAGGACAAGATGAATGAATGTGAGTGTGAGACCAAGATCATGCATGACACATACTGTCACCACACCCCTGCCTTCATCACCACCACACACTCACCTGCCTCCCTCACCTCCACACACACCTGCCTCCCTCACCACCATACACTCACCTGCCTCCCTCACCTCCACATACACCTGCCTCCCTCACTACCACACACTCACTTGCCTCCCTCACCTCTACATACACCTGCCTCCCACACCTCCAGAGACACCTGCCTCCCTCTCCACACACATACCTGCCTCCATTACCTCCACACACACACACACACACACACACACCTGACTCCTTTTACCTCTTCCTCTCATACCTGCAGTTTTCTTTCTTATTCCCTACCTTTCTCCTGCCTCCCCCGGCTGTCAAGAGTCCTTCGCTTGGTGTTGAGTGTTTTGGCTGGAGAGAGAGAGAGAGAGAGAGAGAGAGAGAGAGAGAGAGAGAGAGAGAGAGAGAGAGAGTGCGCGTGCGTGTTTTTTGTTTACGATTTGATTTTGCCCTGTGTGTGTGTGTGTGTGTGTGTGTGTGTGTGTGTGTGTGTGTGTGTGTGTGTGTGTGTGTGTGTGTGTTTATTTGTTCATTTTGTTGACGTGTAGCGTTGTATGCAAGTATATGTGTATTTAGGTATGCCCATACATATACGGCCATGCATATCTGAAATTGTATATAATCTGAGTTCATTACATTCATAAAACACACACACACACACACTTTTACTTAATTTCTTACTCACTCAAACTATATACCACTCGAGACAACTTCAACACTAAACACAGGACACAATATTCTCTTTTTACCTCCCAAGCACCAGAAGGCTCATGCCACCTGAAGGAACTCGACACAGGCGCCGCAAAAGGTTAACGTTCATGCAGGTGTTCTTCTCCAATTTCAGGATCACGCCCACCTTCTATCTTCTTCTGCCCCCTTGCCGCACCTTCTACAGGGATTACACTACCTTACCAACACCTCCATGGATCATACAATCTTAGCACACATTTTTCTGCTTTCTTCTGTTCATGTTCCTGTTATAAAGTATCGTCCTACTGCCCAGCTCTTCGTCCGTCGTTTGTCTCATAGAATTATCTTCTTCCTCCTTTACTTACCCCTTTCTTCGGATCACCTTCTCCAACTGTCCACTAGTATATCCATTTCTGTTTCATCTTCATCTGTTTTCTAGTTGTTTTCGTTTTTCTTTCTTCCCGCTTCTCAAATTTCCCCCCCCCCCTCATTCTATTTTTTTCTGGTATTCTCCCCTTTATTTCCCCTTCCTGCTGTTTATCTTATTCTTCTACTCTACTGCTATTCCTCACTCGTCTCCCCCTTCGTATTCCATTTCCTCCGGATCCTCCTCCTTCCTGCCAATTCTTCACATTTCTCCCTCCCCCATCCCACCACCCCTCCTCTTCCTTTACTTCACATCACCCCACACTCCTACACCTTAACGTGGGAATATATATAATTTTCTCTATGAGTACCCCCTCCCGTAAAAAAAGCGGAAAGGCAATCGCGTATTTGCATCGCTAGAACAAGTAGTGTACACACAGATGAGAAAGTGGAAAGGAGAGAAAAGACCAGTTGTGTAGCTACGCCATTACGAACACCCATCATCTGGGACCTACCTATGACGGTGACGTGCCAACTAGGAACATCAAGTATGAATATGACCAACACGGTAATCAGGGGCCTTGAGATAGGAAAACTGCAGCACCCGGAACTTAAGCTCTTGGGTCCCCTGAAGTTCCCAGACTATATAGTTCGCTATATATATTTTCCCCGAAACCTCTGGATCAGAGAACGTACTTAGATACGGTAGAATCTTTGTGTGATTATGACACCCAATTTTATGGCCGGACGTCAGTCGTGTCGTAACTGAAGTGAGGAGTGAGTCAGTTATAGATGTCGTTCTCACATTGTCCACAGGGGAGGAGGATGATTATCGTACAATAATTTTGAGTTTCCTACTCCGACGCGTCACTTCCGTCTTGAAGTATCATACATACATACATACATACATACATACATACATACATACATACATACATACATACGCCAAGGCCTATATAAGGAAGGAACCAACATTCAAAAAATGTGAGCCTCGGTGACTCCACGTCTTACATCGTTACAACTAAAGTATTAGTACCAGGAACCATAAGTTATGCTCTTGTCTTCTTATTTATAGCGTTATAAAATATATATAAGAATTATACCTGACCCTTTTTTGCGGGTGTATGTTTTAACAATAGTTAAACATCATCCGAGCTGATGCTAACCCTGGCCGCAAACCGCTACCAGGTAGATTACTGTAAATTATTATAGTCACCGTTGGAAACTGTCTCGTATGATCGTTTTCTTTAACACCCGAAACCCTTAATGTGTTGTATTATCTTTGCGTAAACACTTGGTAAATTTGGGCGAAATTGGCACCAAATTTTACCATGTGGACCTATTACAGGTTAGTCAAGCCTGTCTGGTTTGGTGTAAATCGTCAAATTCTTTTTCGATTTACTTTGGGGACACACAAACAGGCAGACAGATAACTTTAAACATTACCCCGCCCTGCAGTTACGTGCACGATATTACTGAATAATAACTGTTAAAATACTAATAATTATGTGATAGTATTGGAGTAATAATGGTATGAACAATATTCATGTTGCAATAAAAAGTAATTCTACAACTAGTGATGATGATGACATAAAAAAATATTAAGCAAGTAATTTATCACGTCTTAAACAAAAGTAAACGACAGTGGGGTAACAGTCAATCTACCAGGGACCAGGTACTGCACAATACAAGGCTGATTCTCCTCTACTCGTCCCGTATAAAAGTACAGAAGAAATATATGTAAAGTGTTGTGTACAAGTGAGAGCCAAGACCGTCTTACCACACCATCACTCTTAACACTTCTTATGGGGAGCGTTACAAATGATTCGTTTAACTTGTATTACAGCAGCTGTATGATGATGATACCTGTTAATATACTCGTATATGTGTATTACATTATTATGATTTTATCTTTCATTTTCGTATTTATTATTTATTATTTTGTATATTGTTTATATGTTAGGAGGTAATTCATTCTTGTTATTTAGTACTGATGGGTCTGTTCTGCCACCTATGTACACAGCCTCTTATTGTTGTCTTTCTCTTAATGTTTAGTGCTGTACATACGCTCCAAAAGTATCTATACGATTTTGACAACCCTACTGAGACAACAGGAGGCACAGTGTTCATTTTGAAATTCATCGGATCCCTCCGTAAACATACTTGTTGGAGTGTGTGTGTACGTATCGGTTTTATTCGCTTGTACACAAACTCTTACTGTATTCAGACTTATACACGCACATCCAGACATTCAAACACAGCTAAACACCCACTCATTCACTCAAGGAGACACTTAGTGACCATATACACACGCACTCAATCACACATATACATACACACACTTAAACTGAACCCGCACATACATTTTTTTATTTACGCACACACACACACACACACACACACACACACACACACGCGCGCGCGCGCGCGCGCGCAGGTATATAAGATATACTTTTTATTCATCTCAGAATGATCATTTCCTTTGCTTAGGAATCCTTGTCGAGACTGGCCAGGAAACATTAGTCATGCCTGTCTCTCCCATGTGTGTGTGTGTGTGTGTGTGTGTGTGTGTGTGTGCGTGCGTGCGCGCGCCGAAAATAGACGAAAAGAAGAAAAAATGTTTGGAAAAGATTTGAGTTAAATCCATCATCATAAAACTACTACTACTACTAATAATAATATATAGAATGAAAGTAAAGATAAAGACGAGAGAAAATACAACAAATAAATAAAAGAATTTATCGAGAATTACAACAGAGGTAACTAGAGCTGACAAGACTAAATGGAAAAACGACAATCGACCAACAGTATTAAGACGGTGAATACGAACAACAGGAACCAGAAGACGAAGAGGATAAGCTTGAAAAAATGAATAATGCAAAGAATAATTACATAACGCTTGTAATCTTTCGGAGGCAAATTCGCATATTTAGACAGACAGGTTTGATCAAAGATGAGATATTCCACGTGAAAGAAATAAACAAAGTGGAAGATAATAAATATAAATAAGAATACAAAGAAAGACGAACACAACTGAAATATCTCGGTAGAAAATTTCCTTACAGAAAAACAGTATATGCAAATTTAATCTCAGCCCACACGATTCACGATCTATCCTCCAGAACACGGATAAAACGAGTAAGTAGGAGAGGTAAGAAGAAGGAAGAAGCAGAATAAGTAAGAAGAAGGAAAAAGGAGAATGAGTAAGAAGAAGGAACAAGAAAAAATGGTAGGAAGAAGGAGGAGCGGAAAAGAAAATTAATAAGGACAGTTTGGAAGGAGAATGAGAACGATGAAGAATGATCGAGAAGGATAATAAGTATGAAGAATGTATGAGAAGATAAAGAAGAATAAGTAGGAAAATAAAAAGAAGCAGGAAAATATAAAGAAAGAAATGTGTGAAGGCATAGGATGAGAAACGAGTAGTCGAATAATGATTAAAAAAAAAGAAGAAAAAATTAACAGAACAAGACGAAATCGAATAATAAGTAGTTAAAAGAAGAAGAAATAAGACTAAGAATAACCGTGAATAAGACAAAAGAATGTAAAATTAGCTAACCCCCCTAAAAAAATAGATACAAAGCAAATCATACAAGAACACCAAATACTTATTAATTTATTTAAACTAGTAAATTTTCCTCACGATACCCCTCCCTAAGAAGAAAAATATAAATGCAAGAAAAGTCAATATTCCTCCTCTTCCTCCAGTCAGTTCAAAAGTTCGCCAACAAAACTCGTCTGGTATAATGATAAGTTGGCTACTAATAACTATTTTTCAGGGTCACTTATTTAAAGTTGTTTATGTCTATGTTGGACGAGGGATTCAAGCCTGTATGTCCAGATCTTCTTGGTCCATCTGTGTGATCCTACTCGTTATTAAGTGTGTTCGCTCTATGGTCCCTTTAGTTTGTGTATATATGTCAGGATAAAGTACAGTACTGTGGCTTTTAGCTGTGTTTTTATTTATACACATCTTCGGTCATTATTCTTTTACGATACAATCATCGCATAATAATAATAATAATCATAATAATAATAATAATAATAATAATAATAATAATAATAATAATAATAATTATTATTATTATTTGGACCCCAGCTGTACAATTAACTAACTTTTTACATAAGCCATTACAATACAAACAAAAATGGTAAAGAAAAATGCCATTAAAATACATTGTTTTTAACAAGTAAGATCATTTCCCTGCGGATGTGCTTGAATTCATCCTCGTCATGTTACTTCCAGATAAACTATGAATCTGACTGTGAATATTTAAGGTCCCACGGCAGCCAAGCACACACCTGCCTGGCCTGGTGCAGGGACCACCACTACCACCAGCAGCAGCAACAGACAGCTGGTCCTTGGCCACGCAAACAAACCCGGTATGGTCATGCAGCTGCCATGTACCGGTGGTCCGCCCCCTCCCCCCCGTTCCCCTCACCCCCTGCATGTACCTCCAACTCACCCACATTATCTGCCACGCCAACGCCAATGTACTTGATGAGCTGCAACAGCAACAGCCACAGGGGTGTTTTGTGCAATCTGCCATGGGAGTATATTTTGTGATCTGCCACTTGAATGAATTGTATGAAAGTTAGTCACATCTAGGAAGACCACAACAAAAATAACGATTGGATCAAATTCGAAACATTTGTATGGTTTCACGATCATGTTACAGTGTATTCAGTAGACTCTGTAACTCAGATTTTAGATTAGCCTCACCCAGAGTCACCCATACTCGGGGGGGGGGGTTATTGACAATCTCCTTACTTCCTATTAGATGATGGGTGGGTAAGAATACATCAGCCATTGATTGAATTACAAAGATACTGTAATATGTAGTAAAGGAGGGATAATTATACATAAGGAGGACTTTAAGGGCCACCCTTCGTCCTTTGACCTTAAATTAAACCTTTGACCTAATTTCTAGAGCTGGTCTAATTTACTGATCCGTAACTCTTCAAAGTGAAAATGGGTACTCTAGGTCTTGACGGCTCATTACGGCAAGAATAGATACAGCATATATTTTACTGGGTATTCAGTAGATAAGGTGACAGGGTGGCATCCATTGCACTCAACAACCTTCACTTCCTCAACTATTGAGTTTGGTACCTATTTGCACTTGGGTGGGTTCGGGGTGGCCTAGAAACGAACCAGCGACCCTTTGGACAGAAGAGCGAGTGAAAACGACTAACACAATTATTGTTATCGTGCCTGTAGAGCATTTGTATTTGGACTCGGTGATCCAACGAGACATAAACATTGGCCGATTACAATACTCTTCTACGAACAGAGAATTATATCCATAGTTTTTAATTGTTGATGGATTATTGTAATAAAGTTGCAGACAAAAGAGGCCCCGTGCAGCGCCACACTCATCTTAGCCTCACTTACAAACGATAATTTACAATTACAAAAAAAATAGTTTCTTTCATAAACGGAACACAATGACCATTCTGTAAGAGAGAGAGAGAGAGAGAGAGAGAGAGAGAGAGAGAGAGAGAGAGAGAGAGAGAGAGAGGCCTGCAACACTAATGAATAAGCAAATATATAACAATGATAAAGAAAGAAGAAGGTAAAGTTTTCTGCCTTCTCCTTCTTGACACAGTCTAGACATTCAGATAATCACGAACGCAACTCCACACTTAAAATACATTATAGTTATTAGGACAAACATACACTACAGAAAATGCGCTTCTGTCGTACCATTTCCTTGGATATGCCGGGGAACTGTTACTAATTAATCAAATGTAATGGAGCGACGAGTAAGGAGAGAGAGAGAGAGAGAGAGCCATCAGTTTCGTGAATCGCTAACTTAAAGAATCAATACCGTCGTGAACCACTAGTATAATGAACCATCAGTGTATTGAATCACCAGCTTTATGAACCATAAGGTTTATGAACCAATAGCTTCTCGGACCACTATTATCGCCATAAATCAACTATCAGTACCACTATCAATATGAGCTATCAGTGACTTCATGAACCGCTAACGCTATGAACCACCAGCTCCATGAACCTGTACATTTAAGATCCCATCCTACTCCTGTCCTTGAACAGTATTATTGAGTCACTCACCACTAGTAGGAGTGAGTGAGTGAGTACATGACGTGCGACTCGAAAGATCAACCAACATTGGAGCCTTCGACCATCTCTCTTGTGACGTAATGACGTTTCTGGCATTTCTTCGGTTTTTCTATAACTTCTACCCTCAACTTCTTTCTCATCATCACCATTTTTTTTTCTTTTTAATCTTTTCCTTCTTTATTTCTCTTCCTTCCCTTTCTGTTGTCGCCTTGTTTTCCCCATTTTTTTTATCATTTATCTCTTCTTCATCCACTTGTAATTGAATCTTTTAGTTTTTCTCCTTTTTCATCTTCCTCCTGTCCTTTCTCTTCTCCCTTCCTCCTTCTTCTCCCCCGTCGCTTTCTCCTCTTTCCTTTTCCGCCTGTCTCCTCTTTCATATTAATCCTCCTAATTGTTTATATTTTTCTCTTCTCGTCCATGGGTTTTTATTTTTACTCGTGTCTGCTTCTTCCTTTTTTTCAGATATTTTCTTTCAGTTCTTGCACGATGTATGTAATTAAGACACTACATAATACCGAACAAGGCTCCTGCCAACGCCTGTTCTCATCTCGTCATTATTGTCAGTATTGTTGGTATTCATCTGGACGATCTTGGTTTTGCTCTCCCGGGGTGGAGGGTAAAGGATATCAGGTTCCAGCGCGATCCTTCCAGACCTGTAGTTTCTCCTCCGCCACGATGAACTTCACAGCATCTTGAACCGATCGTACTTCCTCAACAAGGGTCGTTTTTATTCGCGGGGAAAAATTGCTCCTACCACTCATGTGTTTATTAACTCCTCGCCAACAGCTTTTATTCAAGCGTAAAGTGATAGTTGTTGACAGAATCCAGGAATAATGATATCTGAGTTCATCAAGCATCACGATACATAAGATCATCTCTTTTTTTCATTTTTTTCATTATTATTATTATTATTATTATTATTATTATTATTATTATTGTTATTGTTATTGTTATTATTATTATTATTATTATTATTATTATTATTATTATTATTATTATTATTGTTATTGTTATTGTTATTATTATTATTATTATTATTATTATTATTATTATTATTATTATTATTATTATTATTATTATTATCCCCCAGAGATCGTCGTAGTGTCAACAGTTCCTTAATGTTTTGACGCCCACAACAATTACTTTCTGAAAGCATTTAAGCACTTGCGATATCTTTTCTCTTACATGATATACGTCATAATTCCGGGTCGGGTGTTATTTCTTGAAATCTAAACAACTCCGCCGTTAGCTCCTAACTGTGTAAATTCTTTATCGCAAAAATTCACTGGAAAAATAAAACCTCGACCAGCAGAAAATGTTAAGGAACAGAGGAGTGACGTTGCGGGGAAAATACACAATCCCTTAATTCTTTCTTTTGTCCAGATTGTTAAGTTGCTTTGTTTGGCGTCCGGCAGGTCGGTGGGCGTCGTCGCACTCCCCTGGCCAAGCGAAGCCTCGTCAACATACACCAGCCTCTCCTTGCCCTCCGACAGGTGCGGATGAGAACCGGTAGGGGTTTCATCAGCAAGGCAGAGTGCGGGGATGACGTGGCCTTTAGCACGGAGACGCACTGAAGCCCGTCACTAGAGCAAGAGGAGTAACAGTGTTGGTGGTCAGCCTCTACTCTGTTGACACCTGCTGCCCCTCGCTTTGTTCACCTCACTGCCCTCTTATTGTTTCAGTCGATCTGTGATTATACTAACGCTCTGTAGGCACATTCACACACTCATATATATGTATATCCTTATATACTGTGTATGTATACACGAGTATGTGTGTACCGTATATTTATGACGGTTGCTAACTTTACTGACCGTGGACGAAATCTGTTTGAAAATTAAGTGTACACTGATCACACCTGGACCCGCCATTCATCTTATGTTTGTTCACGAGATTTGTTTCAGCCAGTCAGCGGCTGAGCCACCGTCAACCCGTACGTTTCATCATTCACGTGAACTCCTTCAACCAATCAGAATTCAGAGTCTCAGCTCAGTCAGAAACAGGACTCACGCGAAAACAATACGTTCTTCCGAGCAGAGTTTGCCATACAGCTTACAAGGTCTTTCTGTTCATGTTCTACAAGTGATCATGAACATTTTAACCGTAATCGTGCTCAGCCTAGGACTGCAGCCTCTCTAAACTCCTTAACGTCACACCGTTAGGTAGACCCATCATTAATATATCATTATCATGGTTTCTCTTCACGTAAGTTTGTAGAGTTAATGATGTCGTTCATGTTGTCTTGTGTCTTGGAGATTCCTTGAATCTTTTAATTTCTATAGTCATCCACTGCCTCGTAACGAGATAAGTTATTTTACATCATAATTTATTTCAGTTTTGCCGTTCATTAAATTTCCAGTATCCTTTGAATTCTCTCCCCTCTCTCTTTAATATATAAGAATATTTCCATTAAATTTTTATTTTACCCTCAGTTTCTATATTTTCTATCATTCTATCTCTGCTTCTTATTGTAATATAGTTTCTTCCCTTATTTCAATACTTCTAAATTTTTATCGTATGATATTCATTTTCTTTACTTAATATATTTTTTAATTAATTTCGAATTAAAAATCTTATCTGCCCACTGTGCATTGTTATTGTCAAACATGGAATACTACGGAGATTTCATTGTTTCTCGACACATTAACACCCTCAACACTTCTACCTCGCCGCAAATTCTTGAGTGACTGCCAACATTTCGACTTCTGTCTTTTTCTCGCCAAGAAAACGAAAAAAGATAAATTTGTTGATTTTGTTTTTGTATTTTCTCTCCCAAGTGATGATGATACCTGTTGTATTTATTCTGAGGCGCTCACGTCATCACCACGAAAAGAGACGTTGAAAGGATTTATGGTCTGATCTTTTTCGGGGGAATCACTAGAGAAAAGGGTTCGAATGTAGAAGAATCGGTCTGGGTTAAGGGAAAATGGGTTTGTGTGACAATCAAGCAAAATCTGGTGAACAGGAGAAAGTTAAAGGGCTAAACTGAATAGGTTACAGGGGAGAGGAACTTAAGAAAGAAAGTATTTCGGGTGGGAACCAAGTAAAGAAGTTAGGGTTAAGAGGGCGGGCTGTGGGGGGTCAAGAGGAAGGGTTATGACCTAGGAAATGGAGGCGCTGGATTTTACGACCGAAAGTTTTCCTCAGTTAATGAAGTGAGGAATCATATCGGATTGGAAAACGTAAATGGAGCTCTTGTGGCGATCCTGATGGTGCTACTGTTGGTGCTTGGGGTGATGACGTGTTGATGATGGATGGTGAAGATGGTGTCTGTGGTGATTACGACGTGCTGACAACAGATGGTAAAGATGGCGATGATGACAGTCTTGATGTGTTGACTGCGGATGATGATGCCTGTGGTGGTAATAATAATGATGATGATGATGGTGATGGAAGATTGAAGTGTTGTTGAACTGCTGATGACGGATGATGGTGAAGCTGGCATCTATGGTAATGAGCTGACGATGAAGGGCGATGATGAGGATAAGAGCTTTGAATTGCTACTGACGATAGTGAAGAAACTGTCAAAGATAGTAACACTGAAGGATAACTCATTTAACATCTTCTGGCATCATCCCATGTCAGGCAAGACGTAGAGATATACAGCCACCCAGAAGTGAAACAGACTAAATTCATCCATAAGTACCAGAAGAGACATTGGTTGCAGTATTAAGTTACAGAAAGAGAAGGAGGGATTAGTTTACACAGGAATAGAATTTCCTGTATAAATTCATCTGTGGATAGTAAAGCGTGGTTGGTCCTTGTTAATGTCACATGCCAGGCCTGTCAAGCAGAAGAGAGTCATTTGGTCGTGGAGGGATGGCTTAATAGTGATGGCTTGAGACCCGTAGGTGGTGGCTTCAGGGTAATAAAGCCTCACATTCAGGTAAACAATATGAAAAAGATTAAGATATTTTTTAAAAGAAAGTAACACAAGTAAACTTATTATATCTTCAATTACCAGGGAACAAAAATAATATATGATTTTCTCTTCGAACCGGTTTCTTACGGTCGAAAATAAAGTTGAGTTTGTTTATGAATTGCGTTTATGAGGAGAGACTGAGGAAAGACAAGAATGAGAACATAAGAGAACGAAAGAGAAGGAAATAAACTTTAGTGCTCGTGAGGCAAAGACAGACCGACCGACCGACCGACCGACCGACAGACAGACCGACAAACAGACAGACAGACAAATAACGACAAAAAATCAGGACACCAAGTTGCATCCTTACATAAGCTGCACCAATAAACAGCTCTGGCCTCCACTAACAACCAGTCATAAATGGATGTACGAGTAGTTAGCTACAAGACCTTGATCGTGGAGGTGTTTGACCCTGTGAGACGAGAGAGAGAGAGGCATTTATTATCTTTATACTTGTAATCATTCTTCATTTTCCTCCTTTCTAAATTATATACAATTATTCTGTATTTGGAAGGTAAAGGTGAATAATTGAGATATTTCTCCCTCTACGTACAATTGATTTGTACAGTATCATATGTATAACTCGCTACATGATTAATCTGAGAACCATAATTATACTTACAAGTCTTTACATGGTTATTTCAAGCCTTATATTTTTTCTGATGACTTACGGTACATTTATATTAGGAGAGACTCATCTTATTCACAACGCTGTACAAGTTCACTGAACCTTTCATCCTCCCCTGTTTTGGGAGTCTCAAAAAAGTTGAAACGTAAGTTTTTACCCGTAACCAAGAATGAAAGAATGTATTTAGTTTCGATAACGTTTTAGTGCAATTTCGTAACAATTGTTTACTGTGATGTTTATACTTCAGCCATAATGAGTCAGTAAATTGTGTTTTTCACATCTCTGGGTGTGAGAAAAATTTCATAATTTGAGCATCTGTGTCTTGACTTAAAAAGAGAAGGTGGCAAGGAGGTAGTTTGTTTAACCGGTTATGGTGACGATTGCTTATTCAGAACTAACATAACGTAACCAAATGATCTTATATTATTTTTTATGATTAAATTACGTTAGGTGGTCAAATAAGCAGAACCTAGGTAGTCATGTGAAGAGATTTTGGGCCGTATTTAATTTCAAGGAAAAATCAAGAATTTGTTACCCGAAACTAAGACCTACCTGAGAGACACTGAGGATCAGACCAAGTCCCAGTGATGAGGATAAGTGAGTAAAATGTATATGGAATTGAAGGAGTGTGATAACAGTGGCAGGGATAGATTTTATATTGAAACCTAAGGCATATTTACGGTACTGTCGGGTAAAGGACCTGAAGAGAAAAACAACAGTGAATTGCTTTCAGAGACAGAATATTCGAGTTTAAAACGTAATTACATCAGAGGGAAAACGTCCAGGACACAGGAAAAACCAGTCGGTAACGCAGGTGTTGCTCTTCTCATTACAGATAGTGAAAAAGCAGGACAAAAACTGGTTAAAAGATTAGTGGAAAATGGCGGAGAATGTGAGCTTAGAGTTCATGCAGTAAAGACGGAAATATTGGATTGTTTCCAGATTAAAAATAAATTCTTATACACGTGATTTATTTTTTTTTTACTGGGAAGTAAGAAAAGTTGTGGTTGTAGTTAATAGAAACAGGAAGGAAAGGACATTAATAATCTGATTTACCGATCAGAATCATGGACATTCAGCACATCGATGAAGGAGATAAGAGGCTTTCGTGGTATAAGAAAATATTAAATGCCTTTGACATATGATTAGAAATGCGTGAATAATGGTAGAGACATAAATAAGAAAATCATTATATTAGAGGGCCAAAGGCAAAGACTAGAATGGATGAAAAAATTAACAGTTGAGGCCCTGAAATTATATGAAATCTGGGAAGACTGTTAAAGATAGCCTGAACAAGTTTGGAGTGGTGGGCTTTGATATGAAGCAGACACCTTACTATATCCTTTGTCGTAGTGGAATAGATGCATACAGTAATTACCTCTCCTGCATATGGCTTTATTCGACCCTAAAACAACTCTACAATTCAGAGGATCAACCAAAAAAGACAATGCCCAGCTCTGGTTGATTATCCTACTGGCATAAAAACATCGCCAGTGCCAACCCACCGACGTACCATAAAAACATAAACAAGGTTATAAATCACAGAGGCCAAGTTATCATGTCAGGTTGCTACGGGTACTCTGATTCTCCCCTACTGCAGTGTGGAGTGGGCTTGATCATAGATATACGTAACGCTATTATATAATGAGATGTAAAAAAAAGAAATCTACATAAAGAAAATTTAACTTTGTTTTGTTTATTTGCACCAACAGGAAAATCATTAATAATATAATCAATAGTAGCAGTCATAATAGATATAACAGCTACATCATCATCAATCATTATCAACGACCATTAAAATTGCACAATCAACAACGGCACAAGCAAGTTAAACTACCATTGTAACATATTCACTCACATCAACATCAAAATTTTTTATCACCCTCAGTCAAGAGTTCAGGTTAACACCAACACTGTCATCACCACTAACACCACCACCACCAACACTACCATCACCAACACTACCATCACCACTAATACTGCTACCAACATTACCATCACCACTAACACTGCCACCACCACCATAACCACCACCACCACCATAACCACCACCACCACCATAACCACCACCACCACCATAACCACCACCACCACCATAACCACCACCACCACCATTACTACCTCATTCTTGCGTCGTTTGACTACTCTTCCCCAGTAAAAATGTCGAATAAAAAAAAAATCTCTGGAGTTTATTTACGAAATACTCTTGGCACTGAGTACGAGTAACGATGACCAACTAGTGAAGTGGAAACACACACACTAACACCAACAACACGGACACCATCAATATGCATCAACATTAGTCCTAGGACAAACACACATCAACATCAACTAATACAAACACCTACTCCATACACTAACACCACACATCGATACCAATACAAACATTAACACCAACAAAAACAAACTATTACACCAACACACCAACAGCCTCACAGCAACAACCTCCACCTTTCCGCTTAAATTTATTGTCAAAACAGGTCGCAATATTTATACGACAGCTGACTCGATGCTGTTTTATTCAGACCTCATCTACCCCCCTCCGCTCATAGCAGCTGCTGCATCACCACCTGCTCTCTCTTGGTGAGCCTGACAATAGGTTGATCCTTGCAACTTAGTGAGCCTTGCATCGTGGTGAGCCTGGCAACATGGTGATCCATACAATGTGGTGATTCTTGCAACATGGTGATTCTTGCAGCATGGTGATATTTGCAACATTGTGATTCTTGTAACATCATGAGTCTGGCAGAATGGTGACCCGTGCATTACGATAACCCTTGCTACATGGTGATCCTTGTAACAATATGAGTCCAGCAACATGGTGATCCGTGGAACATGATGGCCCTTGCAACATTATGAATCTGGTAGCATGGTGATCTTTGCATCGTGTTACAAGGGTCACTACTCTTGAAACGCGATGATTGGCAGTATGGTGACCCTTGCAACTTGGTGATCCTTGCATGACTTGCCTGGGCTGATCCTTGAAGCCTGGTGACTGACTGACTGGTAATTAATGATTGAACATGTATTTAGGGCTAAACAAAATTGTTCTAAACAGTGTACAGTAGATTATGTGCCTAAACTTTGCCTCAGGCTCGAAAAATAATACCAGCAAGGTCACGAAAGACAGGCATTAAGCTGACTAATCGAAGTTAAAAAGAAAACAGGACATTGGAAAGGTATGTGGATTGAGGTGCGCATGATAAAACATAGGGGGAGAGAGATACAAAGAGTAATGGAGAGATGGAGAAGACGTGAGATAGTTTCATTCGGTCATTCAGGGAGACAGTCTGCCAATCAGTTTGTCTCGGTAAGTCAGTCAGTTGGAGAAATTAGAAGATACTGACTTGCTGAATGACTGACTAGAGCACAGAGAAACTGATGATTAGGGAGGAGAAAAGGAAATTAGTGAAGAAAAAAAAAGAAAGAACCAGACAAGAAAAAATAATCAGGAAGAAAGGCATTGAGACGCATTAGAAATTGAGAAGGTGATAGATAAAAGAAAGAATAATTGGAGGAATTGTATATAAGACGGGAGGCAGAGGAACAGGCCAAATAAGGAAAAGTAAAATGGAAACTTATAATAATAGTAAACAGACAGGAAACTCAGATTGAAAAAAGAGAGACGGAGGGTGAAGTTAAATGGTGTGTGGACAGACAAGCTTATTTACGGACAGGAAGAGAGAAAGAGAGAGGATAAATTACAACGCTAGTATAGAAGAACAAGAGGCAAAAACTAGTTCATGTACCCCTTCTGTTACCTGTCATGCACCTGGTATTGATGGAGGCAGGTGGTAGGCAGGTGAGCCCCCAGCAGGTCTACCAATGTAATAAAATAATTCCACCCCCAAGTCAAATTGGACTGGTCGCTTCCACACTAGTAGCGCTGTGCAATTGTTGATTTGTTTTCCTACAATCACTGGGTAACTTATTGTTCCATTTTAGTACCACAGGACAGCTTATAAATCCGTTTTAGTACCCTCGCACATCATGATTCAATTCTCAAACTACCAATGAACGGCTAGATTTCATTGTATTTATGGCAAACTTAGCATCATTGATGATATAACGCAACATGTAAATACCACTGATTAATTCAGATCATCTACTAGTATAGCGGATAACATAATGTTCCTCTCGGTACCACTGGAGAGTAAGGTTACTCTGCTAGTAAAGTTCAGTCATGGCACTATTATGGAGAATATACGTAATTTGCTTCCAATAAGTGGTGTTTGTATGCCATTATGAATTTCTGTACCTATCCCCCTACTTTTACTGCACCTGTATCTGTATTTCTGAAATGAACTGTCACAGCTGTATATACCGCTCTCATCATCACAGCAAGGTAACTGGCGTGTCGTAGATGAATAAATAGGAGATTTATCAGACTGATCTCGGCCTCGTTTGGCCTAATCGAGCGACTCGCCTTCAATAATGTCACCTAAAGGCCATTACCAGTTATACAGCAGAAGGCCACATGTTGATTAGCTCCCTGTTAAAAAGACGGAAAAAAACTGGCTGAAGCGATTAATACTTCAATTATTGTGTGTAATGTTGTTATAAGGACGTCTTTAAGTATTTTCTTTTTCATGACATGGCACGTTATACAGATTATAAAGAAAATAAAATGCCAGAGCACAACGAACATAAAATTATCTCTGAAAATTTTACCAACTAAAAAAATATTGAATACATTTCTTTGTTCAAACTTTCCTGTGGGTAATATTTGGCTGTGGGGTTATATACAGTATATCATGTACACAAGGAAGAACACCATAAGGGAGAGTCCTAGCAGCAGGGTAGAACAACCTCCTCCTCCTCGTTCAGTCAAGTCTCTTCTCATTCAGGTTCTTGCATAAAGCTGACAGAGACTGGTCAAGAAAATTAAGAGGGGTAGAAATATGTGTAAATAATGCGTTGCGCGCTAATTACTTGAAATATGGTAGTAAGTGCTGCACCGCAGTGTGTCATTATTCTCCTTGAATTATTCACTCAGTATGCAAATTAGCCCGGCTGGGTGGGTCTGTGTCGGCGGAGCCCCAAACATGCCTAACAAACACACTATCGACGTCACATCCTCCTCAGCATTCCCTCCTGCAAGTGACTGGTCGGTTATCGCGTTGCTAAGCTGACTATCGGGAAATATGGATGTAGTGAGTTGTGTGGAAGGTGAGGACGGTGTGTGTGTGTGTGTGTGTTTTCCGTGGAGCTCGGGGGAGGGAAGGGCGTCGACCACTCGCCAAGCCTTGTCTGTATGGATCGTTGGCGACCAACCATAGTTGCTGGGAGTTGCCTGTTGGTCATATTGATCACTTCACGGTGATAATATCCTGGCGATGCAAGAGAGAAACCTTGGAGAGGGTGAGTCATATATGCCAAGGATGTGGAATTTTTTCGAGGACTTAAAATTATTCTATATCAAATCAATCTGGCTGCGAAGACCTTCAGTCAGCTGTACTTTGTTTATCGCTCATAAACACACCAGGCATAGAAGACTTAAACCACATTTGTTCTTAAGTGAAATCTTAGGCTAACATGTTAGAAGATACGGTGCAGCTGTCACATGTTTATTAAAATTATGGAGAAGGGACACGAGAAATAAGTCTATATATTTTACTTGATTGCAGCCAGGGTGACTCATGGTCACTTCCCACTGTGTGTGCATTCCTCAGTTGTTTATCAATTTACGTGTTCTCGCTGTAGGGCAGCATATATATATTACCATAATCATCCCATGACACGTTGAGAGCAAAACTCTGGAGAATTAATTCTCCCATTACTTAAGTCTCAGCAGAGTTATATCATGCTTGTCTGAGTAATGGTAATGAGATTCATTGGTCCCGTCTTTTCAGTGTTTTGTGTGAATATAATAGATGCCAGGCGTTACTTATCTTGAGCTCACCGCGAGCCACAAAGACGACACATGCTCTTGAAGACTTACCAGTGAAGCTTATGTTGTATCACAAATACATGTGCACATTACCAAGCCTACTGGAAGCACTGCACGGATGAGGTGAATTCCTTTGCTCTGAGGTGAAATACGTGACGTTGGCAGGAGTGAGAGAGTGAGGAGTGGAAGGGTAGGGGGTGTCTGCAGGTAAACCCTGATGTCTCTCTTAAAGTGATCAGAATGTTGTAAAAATATTTTACAATTTCATTTTCTAACAATGGTGGGGATCCTGATGGTGATGATGGGTTTAATGTTTAATGGCGAAACTTGATACACGTTGTTGGGAAAGTGAGTTAATGGAGATACCCAAGTTTACAGGACGATAATATAAATGTATATTAAACAGTGTCCACTTAGCATTGATTCCGGTAAAGGAGAAATTTATACGCGTATATACGTAATGGAAAATTCCTAAAACTTGAGAGAGGGAACAGTTGGCATTGAATTCCTTCTACTTATAAAATATCTGCTTCTCCGTCAGCTTTCTTATCAATTCCTTCCAATTGTTCAGTCACCGTGATTCCGAATGTCTGTATCTACTACTTGCGTTCACATATTCATATCAACATACTCAGAAGGTTATATCACAATAGGGAGGATCCAGTTACACTTTACTTGTAGAAGCACATTAAGTCGTCATAAGCAAGAGTTGTGTCATCGAACTCGTAGGATGAGACACCGTACTCATTGTGTTCACTCACAGTACTAAGAAAATAATGCTATGATCAACGGGTTACGTCGTACTTAAGTGGTATTTGTTACGGCCAAGAGGTTGCCTCCCTCACTCAAGGGATTACGACGTGCTCGACGGTTCCCGCAACATTCATTTGACGAGGCCACCAGACTCAGAGTAACTACGCCCTGAACATATCAACGTCGTTCTTGGAGCACTCTCATTATGTTGAAAGGTAAAAATAATTTTATTAAAAAGTTTTATCGTCCTACTAAGTGGTTCTATCATCATGTCAGCCACGGAGACTATCCTACTACCTACCACGTCTCCGCTACCAACCACTAACCACATCCTCGCTAAATCCGATATATATATACAAAAGCTAAAAGAAACCGGTTTAGCTTCCTGTAACTTTTGTTGAACGACCAGACCTTACGTAGAATGACTTTGCTTAAATAAATAAATGGATAAATTGATCAATAAATAAACAACTGAGTTCATTCACATCCGCTGTAACCTTTCTATACTCTGTAATCAGTAAACTTAGTAAAGAAAACTTATTTGAACCTTTGGCAAGATTTTCCACCTATATAAAAAAATATGAATATTAAGTGTCGGGTCAGAGGTGTTCGACTCCCTATTATATTCTACCTGCGTACTCGTTAGTCAGGCGACCTCACCCACGTCAAGGCCAGGTATCTAGACCAGCTCCGACAACACACCTGATTGTCTGTTGTATTACCTCGCCACTCAGGACCCTAGTCGAGCATTATACTTCCACTGTCTTCTCCCTGACCATTCATTATACCCCCCTGATCATCCTTAGGCCCGTCATCATACCTACCCCTGCCCATCCCTAGCTAGGCCCGTCTGTCATCATCATACTTACCCCTGCCCATCCTTAGGCCCGTCATCATACCTACCCCTGCCCATCCCTAGGTCCGTCCGTCATCATACTTACCCCTGCCCATTTTAGGCCCGTCATCATACCTACCCCTGCCCATCCCTAGGCCCGTCCGTCATCATACTTACCCCTGCCCATCTCTAGGCCCGTCCGTCATTATGCCTACACCTGCCCATCCTTAGGCCCGTCATCATACCCTTAATGTCCTCCCCATGGGTGGTTATCATACCCCATTGCCCATCCCTGTTAATTAACCACTAGAACACACCTTAAACCCAGTGTGATTTATGTCCTTGAATATTCTGACCAACACTAAACCGGGACGATAGTGAGGACGAGCCCATACCTTGAGTACGATGAGTTGATGATCTGAGTACGAAAAACCGAGCAGATGAGTACAAAATTGCATTATTCCGTTGCGCATAATGAGCTGTGCCCCTTGAGTACGATAGATGACGGGCAAACCTTGAGTACGATGGATTAACCACTTGAGCACAATATACCTGACCATGATTTGAGAAATAGATATATCTCTAGATAAACGGAACTTAGTAAAACAACTTGAATCTACACATCTGTAAACGTGTAACTAATTTTATAAGTTGGGAAATTGAAGACGTTTGAGTGCAGTGCCGACCACACTACCTCCTTGTGTACCGACGACTTAGTACAGAGCGAGTTGTAGCCACACTGTCCATAACGGGTCGCTTTACCTATGGATCCCACCTTCATTTTCACTGACAAAGAAATTCCATTTTTTTTAAGAAATTATAAGTGAAGCAAAAAAAAAACAATAAAAAAACACCGCAAAAACCAACCAGGCAATCAAATTGTCCATCGTATAAAAAAAAAAAAAAAATCCATTACTCCAAGCTGGATTCGTGTTGCTATATCCTGCCAACTAACTCGGGTAGGACAGACGGACGGATGTACTGGTAGTAGGTACAAACTAATTTACCCGCCTCTCTCTGCATATATAGATGGGGGGATATGAACTAATAATTCATTCAGTATCATAATTCGTGCCATCATTTGCAAATGATTAATTAAACAACTGGGAAATAGAGACGATGATTATGATAACCAACTATTGCACACACACACACTACGTTAGCTCCGAGGCACGTAACATCGATGACAGATGGAAGATGTACTCAATAGGTGTTGTGTAGTCATCCAGTAACTCAGTATGTTGTCATCATGCTCAAGCAGTTTTATGTTATATCATGCTAAGCAGTTTGATTTATCACACTTACGAGCTTTAAGTTATCACACTCAAGTTGCCACCATACTCACTACTTTGTAAGACATACGTAGTTAATTAGATGTTTGAAATTGGGTGAAGGTTGAGATGTCTTAGAAGTTAGTTGAAGTTTGAGAGATGTTAGAAATTAGATGAAAGTTGGAGGAAGTTCATCAATATAGTTATAACTTAAATATCAGAAGTTGAAGGTTATAGAATAGATGTTGGAAGGTAGACGGTGAATCATCACAGCTGAGTAGTCTCTCTCGGTCGTCGCACCGAAGAGGTTAAATCATGATACCGCAGGTGGTACCAGTCATCAGTGAGGGGCCGTGTGGGCGAGAGGGGCGCCGGCCAGCAAATAGGGTCGGCCCTCCAACGTCTGGTTTCCGTGCATGGCGCGCCGACCAGCAGGGCGGTGCCGCTAACTCACAACCCGAACCTGCAGCTTTTTTATGAATGGCGTCGGCTGGAAGGCGGGGCTAAATTATCCGTCCATTCTGTCGGTTACTTGGTTGGTTTTGCTAGCTGGAGGAGATTGTGGGGGCGTTTTATTCATTCATGTTATCGGAAACTTGATTTTACTTGATGAAAAGGACTTCTGTTTGCCTTGAGACTGTTTCTTTGGTGTTTTTTTATAGATATAGTAGGTGTTGTTGTTATTCCGTTCTCATTAGGTTAATAGTTTTTTAAGGTAAGTGGATCAGGAAAATGCGTACTGCAGTCTATGTACATTCGAGCTAGCAGGAAAGGACAGAGTTGCTTAATGTTCCAGGATGATGCTTATGGGAGGAAATGTTCATCTCTTCATTCAGTCCCGTGTACTTGAATTTATATTCTCCGTAAACGATACACGTGGGTGTCTTGATCCTGGTTCGAAGGTCTCACCGAGGATACTGGGGATAGTCAAGAGGCATCTCTTTACACGGTTCAGGGTTGTGAGAGTCATTACCCAACGCGTGGGATGGTGACAGAGTGTTTGCGTCAGTAACTCCTGGACTGTGCTAACCTACGAGTCCCTGTCTTTCATAGGCTCGTCCCTGGGTGTTGATGCAGGTCTCGTGTGGGATCTGGCTTATGAGTCTACGTGCCTTAAACCGCGATAAGGTAGCTGCAGCGGACAACAGAAGCGACACGTAGACAAGCTGATGCTGTTCCGGCTCTTTATGATGGAACCGCAGTCCATGCCGACACATTCGAATGCCACCTATACTATAATGCTGCTCAGGTGCCTCTGTTCACCTGTCTGTCTGGGTTTATACTTAACGCCTCCGCAGCTTTGATCTTGCTGTCTTCAAATCTGATGTGTAGGGTCATCCACCACAACAGATAAAAATATATTAACTCTCGAACCAAACCTGTTCCTTTGCTTCAATACGAAGCTGGCGAATGATCGTTGGTGAATAGCCTCCATAAGCATACCATTGCGGGGTGAAGGGGAACGCCGGGCGCAGTTGGCTGTTTAAGCTAGCGTTGTTTTTAGGGTATGCGTCTTAGCATATGAATAAGATAGGCATGAGCATGGAGGAATGTGGGGAGCAGTGCGAGGTTAGGGATGCGTGAAGGAGACCCGCCAGTCTGATGGATATTTGGAGACGGTACACTGGTTACAGATAGAGAGATAAGATATATAAACGAAGGACATTCAGCAGAGGAAGGTTGAGAGTGGCGTGTTGGTCCTTGATAAGATATTGTACAGTAAGTTCAAATTTGATTTTGTCAATAAATGCTGAGAAGGTTTGGGATGTAGCTTTGTACACGAGTACTTAAGAGAAATAAATCATAAAACGACAAGTTTGATTGCCCGAGAGTCTGAGAGATGAAAGCTGGGAGGGAGAGACATAATTTTTTTTTTTTTAGAAACACTCCAGTTGGGTCAAGGATATTTTGATTGTAATCTATCTTCATTGTTTTTCTTTATATTTGCTGTGGGCAGAGAGGCATGACGAATATTGATGGAGAGGAAAGGACTTGATAAATGCCCCTTTGAGAATAATGGCCAGAACTTGTCTCTCTCTAAATTAATGGGAATATAAGTAACAGATTTTGGATTTTAATTTGGTACCCCAGCCTTATGTATTGTCATCTGATAGTGAGACATGAGTAGACACATACACACACACACACAATTCACCAGAGACAAAGGCGAAGACACAACACACTCTGAGTCTCATACTTAAAGTGAGCTCCTCTTGTGCAGCTCGTGAAGTACGGCTGGACCATTAGAGGAAGATGGGAGGAAGTGAACATTATTCATCCCGTACTGGACGTCGTGTGCTTGTGAATAAGTCCTGCCAGGAATAAACTTTTGCTGTAATTTCTGATCAAACAAAGGAGAGAGAGAGAGAGAGAGAGAGTGTGTGTGTGTGTGTGTGTGTGTGTGTGTGTGTGTGTGTGTGTGTGTGTGTGTGTGTGTGTGTGTACGTGCGTGCGTGCGTCTCTTATTTGGCAACCATCTTGACATTAATGAACGATTTCAACAAGTTCAAGGTTGACAGTCTTGAGGTCAAGTCTGTGTGGTCATTTACAGGTGCCTTATGAATACTTATGACATTCACTCTCTAACTTATTTATTTATTTATGTTTATTTGTTTGTTTATTTATTCCTACGCTTTCCTCTTCATTCCCAGCACTGAATTATGTATGTAACAACAAAATACATACTATGATACTTAACAATTAAAATCATAATAGGTGTTGGCCGGCGTATAAAATCAACTAAAGTGCTTTAAGACCTTAGTTGTTGAAGCATAGGAAGAGATAATGACACCCCTGAATCATGTGTCTCCCGGAAACTCTCCTCCCTACGCTCCATATCCTGAAATTCTGAACAAACTAAAACACTTCGTCTCCTAACATTAGACAAATTTACTCGTCAGTCTTTGTTATGTTTCTCATTACTCGCACAGTGTCTCTCTTCGTCCCAATTAGGTGAGTTATTTGCCGTCATCAAACAAATGCAGCAACGTTAGTGGAAGGAACGATAGTACTTAGGGTTTGGGGGGAGCGTGGAAAGTGGTGGGAGGAAGGAGCAGAAGGAGAAGGAAGAGGAGCTGGGAGGAGAAGGGGGGAGTGTAAATAGTGGGGGGAGGGTGGGATTGGGGATGGTTACAGTAGGGGGGGGGGGCGGTTGAGGGATGATAGGGAGGGTTAGCTGACGTCATCCAGACTCGGGCTAGCCAGAAGGTCCCCAGCCCAAAGTTTACCATCTGGTAGCCAGCCTCGTCTACACTACTCTCGCAGGCTTTAAGCCCATAATGACAGCTCCATGGCCTGTTATTAGTCGTCGTGAAACACATATCTGCTCGAATGGAATTGCTCACTGGCACAGTCGCTCTCAGACACAACACCGTCCAGTAAATGAGGGTGCACGCCCAGGTTTTGTGTTATCAGTACTGTCAAGTCTCGTGCTGGCTATGGCAATACCACACGTCTTCCTTTTTATAGCTAAATTATATCACTCCTGATGCTAAGCTAATACTGATCGTCGTAAAGTAAGGCACAAGGCTATCTTTGAGCATCGCTGGGGTCTCCGGTAAGTATGCTAATCTGGTTTCAAGGTCAGGGTGCTGCGCTGCGGTGCTGTGGTGGGCAAGGTAGGCTGCCCCCACTAGACCGCCCGCCCGCCTGCTGCAGTCCTCACACACGATGACTAGGTTGCTGTCTCCTCCTAGCAACACGACCCACTCCGCCATTCCTCGCCGAGGGACAAGCGTGAAGGAGAGGAACAGTAGGAAGGAGAGCGAGACAGAAGGATAAACAGAGAGTAAAACCTCAGAAATAGGGAAATTGTAGTGAGGCAAAACATTCATATTTCACACAGATAAGTAAACAGGTGGATGTGGCATTTGTTCAACTATCATAGTAGAGTATTGTGAGGACACAGTTGGAACAGAAATGCAAAGACACTGGCGATGGTTTTATTCGTTGATCTCATAAGGGGATAGACATATCTGCAAAAATTAAAGGAAGAGCATAAGTACGTACCTTGTGTTTGGAGCCCCGAGTAAACATTAGTATGGATCCCACCACCTGGTTGGAAACTAAGAGTGTGACCTACTAACTGACACACACACACACACACACACACACACACACACACACACACACACACACACACACACACACGCGCGCGAGGAAAAAACCCACAAATGCCTCTTTCGTTGTGGATAAAAACATGACACCAAGGATAACCTCACACACACACACACACCCTGGATAATGCCGAGCAGTACTTCCCCGGGACAAAAACAAACGTGATAAAAATAGAATGGGAGGAGGGTCGAGGAAGATAGAGAGCAAGGCAAGTCTCACAATAACAGGTCTGACCGGTTCCTCACTCAGTGTTTGTAGTTCTCCTCCTCCTCCTCCTCCTCCTCTCCTCCTCTCCTCCTCTTCTTCCTCCTCGTCCTCTTCCCGTTCTTTTCCTGGTTTTTCCCCCTTCTTGTTCGTTGTGTTAAATTTGTTCTTTCCGGTTGTTTTATTTCTCCTTGTTTTGTTACTGTCTTTGTATTATTTGTGTTTTAATATTTTTTATACCAGTCTCTCTCTACGTCTCTTCATCTATGTATCTATTTCATCCTCTCACTTTCCCTCTCTTTCTCTTTTTTTCCCTTACTTTCTCTCTCTCCCTTCCTCCCTCTCCCTCTTGCCCTCCTCAGCACCCAAGTCACGTCTCTCGCAAGATGAAAATGAGTGAGGAAGAAACAATTGAAGACAGACCTTGAGGCTAACGATGAAACATAGCTGTAAGGAGATACCCTCATTTGTGGCGGTACGTGGGAGGTGAGGGGGGAGGGGGGGGGGTGAGGGACTGGGTCGGGCACCTATACGATTGTCTTGGCGTATATTAAGAGGTGATTTTCCATGGGCCACCCCTAACAAGGCGAGAAATGGCGTTAATGGTCACTTGGTTAAGTTACTACAGCTGTTTGGGATTCTCCTTTTCAGGTTTATCATTCCTGCAGTTTTATTGTGTTTATTTATTTTTTCGGAAACGGAGCGAAAGGTTGAGTAATTGTGTCTCAGAGAGGGTAGTTAATTCTGTGGTAGTTAATCGTCCCACGGAAAGGTAAAGAGATTCTGGTAATCCTTATCTGTCTGTCTGTCTCTCTGTCTGTCAATGGATCTTAATAAATCTTGGTTAGGTGAGGTGGATGAAGGTCGAAGACACTTTTGATTGACTTCCTGATAGAGGTAAAGTTAGTGCCATTGACCTTAACATTATTTTGACGTCCGATCTTAGTTTTCTAGTGTGTGTTATCATGAATTAGATTTTTTCTTAGGTATTTTGTTCCCTAAATTAAAGGTAGATTACGGTGCAGCTTAACGCTTAAAAAGATGGTTGGATGCAGACAACCAAAGAAACCAAATTAAAGTCACAGCTTAAGATGAAAGCTTTTTGTTATATGATTTATATAGAGTTAGAACGGGAGGTTTATGCTGTCAATTACACTCCTCTAAATGTTCTTGTTATTGCCTATGTCCTTTTAGTACCCGTCGAGTTACTTATTGAATATCTCCTCTACAGAAGGTATGTTTAATTTGATGCTTAATTCTTTTTCTATCTCGATCACACATTGGAAGTCGACTCATAAGAATAACTCTTTATATCTCTGCGTGACGTAAAGGTGACTCATATGACATAATCCTTAATAAGGGTAGAAGGTGTAGGACTCCACACCTGTCTATAAGGAATTGTGTGGGTGAATGTTAATACAAATTGGGATCAATGGTGATAATGATAATGATGAAACAATGATATAATTGGGAGGCATGATATATCTAAGAAACGTAACTTAGACATTTTATACAGGAGAGGGACGTGATGGTGTGTAATTGAAGTATTGCGTGCACGGGAGAAGTTTACTGAAATGGATAGTCTAATTGGATGGATACCTGGAACAATAAGACAAAATATATGATGTTGGGGATTCCGGGAAAAAAGTGTAACTGCCATTTTTTATAATACTGTCCTTAAAAAAAATGTACGAATATGTATTTTTACGTCATTTTGATATTTAATCGAATGAAAAATCAGTGATGTGTTTTTATTAAGGAGGAGTAAGGTTATTATTGCATCTACAAATTATTGAATGTTAATTGCAACATTTCACTTTGACAGGATAGTGGTGTGTGTGATTGTGGGATATGTTCCATGAAATGACAGGAAGAAATAACTCAAGAAAACTTCATGAGTATAGTGTGTGTGTGTGTGTGTCAAATGTAAAAATAAAAAAATCACATGACACAGAGAAGACAAGAGAGAGAGATGTTATGACAGGTGCAGTCTTGGTGAGGAGGAGGAACATGATTGACAGAGTGTGAGGTATAAGATTGATGACGTAATTGGAGGAGGACCTGTGTGATCTCGTGCTGGTAGTGTGAATGAGAGTACTTGCAGGGTCACAGTGGTTCAGGAAGAATAAGAAGGGAAGATTAAAACTCGAGCAGGATAATAAATTGAGGAGCTAAGGAGTGGTGGGTGTTAAAGCTTGATTGAGTAAGAAATTAAATAGGAACTAAATCGTGAGATAAGAATGTTTAAGATAAAAACAGGAAGAGCAAAGTTACTGTATTAGTGAAGAGTTAAAAATAAAAATTATGAATTAAATAATACATTTATGACTAACGTTTACCAAAGATGGAATGGAAAAGACGCATTACTATTAAAAGTTATATTCCTCGTTTAGTGATTATAGCGAAGGTTAGTATGTCAGGGATAAAACTAACAAGTGACTAATATCTCCAGAAGTTTTGGTGAAGCATTTATCTGTTGTGTACCGATTTATTCCAATACAATCCTTGCTGACTATTTAGAGTTGAAAATAAAACATCGTACAGAATAACATATTTTATGACATTTAAAAGTTGCTGCTTTGTGTAGATACAAATAATTATGAATCGTGTTGAAACCATGTAAGTATGTTGACTTAATGTCTTGAGTACATCATCATCGTACTCAAATGAATTGGTCATCGCATTCAAAGGGTTAGGGAATAAGTTGCTGTACTCAAAGGGTTATCATTGTACTCCAGGAATTATACTATCTTTCTCAATGAGTTTATTCATTGTACTCTCTGATTTGGTATCGTACTCAAGGTACCTAAATGTATGAAAGATATGACATTACTAAATACTATAAATCTAATAGGTGTTAAATGTATATAATTACCTTGTAATAAAAATCAGCTTGTTTACTTTAAAAGGTCTCATTAGGGATCCAAAATTGGCACGGAATTGGCAGGAAAAATATGTTTATAGTGTGGCTGTGGCCCTTGAAAGCAGAGTCATGGCACACTTTGAACTCCCGATATTGACCTTTAAACACGGTTAAATATTCAAGTGCTATGGATTGATACTTCTTCAACACACCTGATTATTAGTGTATGATTAAAGTTCAGGTATTGGAACTTGGCGTGACACTGATTTTTGAAGCCCAAAGTTATAATATAAACTTTTGTCTTTACATACCACACACAGGTCCCCCCCCCCCAAAAAAAAACCCACCCCCGTGCCAGATTTGAACACCTGCTCAGAATAACAGGTGCGTAGGGGAAAATTTACCTTCCCTAAACACCTGATTTTTTTTAGATGTTTAGGGGTCAGTACAGGGGTTCTAAAGTTAATGTGACATTGATATTTAGGGCCATATATATGTACAATTACCCATAAAACCCCTGTCGCCTTTCCTCCTGAACCATGAACCCCGGGAATCAGTCTTGTGAACCCGAAGCAGTAAACTGATACATTATTTTATCCATAAATGCTTCGGATTCACCAGTCTGAATCTCGGGGTTCATGGTTCGGGAAGAGAGACGACAGGAGTTTTGTAGGGGACTGTGCCATAGTCGTTTCCTTTCCACACAGACAGGTTAAAAAGATACATAGAGTTACTGAAGGGAGGTTGTCAACTATCAGCTCAACATTATTATTTCTATGAGCGTAATTATTATTCTTACCGTCACCCTCATCACGATCACTATCAACAAACGTGTTATCATCGCATCATTCACCATCACTCGAAAATTATCACCATCATCACTACTATAATTACCAACATTATTACCACCATTACCAGTATAATTTCCCCAACACATTATAGACGTATCACTGCCATCACCACCACCACCACTACTATAATTACCACCATTACCCAAGTTATCACCACCACCATATATTATTAGTTATCACTATCTTCACCATTATATTATTCACCATCTTTACTAATAGAAACATTGTTAGCCTATAACTTTTTACCTTCATTACGAGTAAAATCACCCTCAAATTACTATCACTAATATAATCATCTCTACAGTATCATCATCATCATCATCATCATCATATATTATCATTATCATCACCATCACATTATCATCACAATCATCACTAATAAAATCACCAATGGTCGTTAGTGTGCCTGTCCTGCGTGGCACTTGACTGTATTGACTGAGGTAGTATCGTTTATGTCAGACCTGCAGGACTTTGGCATCTGTGGGGTCTTTGAACTTGTTTTGCTGGCGTGGGACTTACTGGGGGCACTGTACATGAAGAATAAGACCCAAGATTCATATATGATTTCTTGGTTTCTGACACGTTGGTACTAGACTCGGTGACGTCTGGAACTGTCAGGACAAGTCGACAGGTGAGTGGAGTTGACACCTGTGGTACGGCAGAGCGTGACGGTGTAAATCGGGTACTGGTATAGTCTACCCAGGGCGTTAGTTAACGGCGCGTGTGTACGTGCGTGCTTGCGTGCCTGTGTACGCGTGTGTGCGCGTGCGCGTGTGTGTAGTTGTGTGTGACCCGTTTACCTTGAGGGCCGCTGCTCGCCTCACCCCACAGCGAGGCTCCTACCTTCAGTAATTTGCCTTATATGGAGGTGTTTGTGCAACGTTAATAAATCTTACGGTGTAAAATCCAAAAAACATTTTTTTTCCTGTAATATATCTGTATATAATGTCATGTGCAGCTAAGGGGTAATAGTTTGAAAAAGCCTTAACTCCTAACGGGACCGTCTTGCAACATAAGCATAGCTTTTTATTATTATGGTTATAAACGCCTATATTAGTGAGTACAGGATAATACTTGTCTATGTTTCATTTAAGACATCCTTCACGACAAAAACTTTACCTAAATGAAATAAGATGGGGTTAGGTTAGTTTATGTTAGTGCCGATGATATTCAGTACGAATTTTCCAGAAAAATATCTTAGATATTTTAAAATTATCGGTACGTTGCAATTATGTGTTTGTATATATATATGGATATATAAATGAGTTGTGTGTGTGTGTGTGTGTGTCAGTGTTTCATTTATCATCGTCAGTGTTTTGTCAGCCTCATGTTAGATAAGGGAAGAACGTCTAAGGGCGTGTAATCTAATCAAGCATGATGAGTCTTGTGTTCTTAAGGCAGCGTAGCCAGAGTAAATTACTATGTTGTTTGTATTAAGTTTTCTTATTTCTTTAGGTGCGCCATAATAATATCTTACAGCCATCCCTAAAACGGGTTCTTACCACACTGGTTTTAAATATATTTTCACTGTCAATATATTTCATTATACAGGTATAGTTTAACTTAATACATATAAATATTTCATGAGTTATGTTTATCATCAGTGTATATTCATCTGCATTGTTTTTATTTCTGATTTTGTTTATACTTTATTTTACGATTATCTTCATTATTATTTTCGTCTTTTTTTCATATACGGACAAGAATCATTTATATTTTTGTAGGATGTAAAAGAAAAGTCCTTCACACACTCGTATACGCTATTGTGTACAGTAACAATGAGACGTGCTGAATACAATAGTTTCTTCTTTAGATAAGAACTTAATGTTTTTGTACTTTGGATTAATCTCAGTTTTGTAATATTTTGTGTAATATCTCTCTTGTCATGATTATTTATACTGTTTTATTGTAAGGCAAAATTAATACAAAAGGTTGTTTTAATTTACATATAAAAAGTTTTCAGTAACACACACACACACACACACACACACACACACACACACACACACACACACACACACACACACACACACACACACACACACTAAATATGCACGACAATCTGTTTATGATACAAAGAAAATCAATTGTATATTTATATATGAGTGGATCAGAAGGACAGCACCATAAAACTGGCCTGCCTTGGTCACACTGGGTCCTGACGGCACCACTGAGTATGAAAGTTGCTTTTCCGGATGTTGGAGAGGTATGAGTGGGCGTGTGGGTGGTGGTGTAGGTGGTGATCGGGGTGTGTGGGTGGTGCTGTGGATGTGTGGGTTGTGCTGTGGGCGTGTGGGTGATGCTGTGCACTTTTGGGTGGTACTGTGAATGGTGCTGTGGGTGGTGCTGTAGGAGTGTGGGTGGTGCTGTAGGAGTATGGGTGGTGCTCTGTGTGATGCTGTGGGGCTGTGGGCGTTTGATTGGTGTCATGGAAGTGTGGATGGTATTGTAGACGTGTGGGTGGTTCTCTGGACTTGTTGGTTGAGTTGTGGATCTATGGGTGGTGGATTGGGTGTGTGGGTGATAACACTATCACCACAATATCAACATCACCGTAACACCACTACCATATCACCACTACCATATCATCACCCTATCACTACTGCCACCTACTTAGTATTCTCCGTGTTACATCTATTCACACGTTCTAATTTCTAACATGATATTAAGCAAACATCTGGAGATGGTGTCAAATTTGCTTGTGTTAATTTGCATGATCCTACCTGACCCAGTGAACCATAGTAATAGGTGAGCGTGTGAAGGCGGTAAGGAAGGAGGACTAGAGTGTGTGCTTGATGATAGTTGATTAAGAGTGTGTGTTTGTTTATACGATGATGTGAATGTGACTATTGTTGATTTATCACCAACCTGACTATTGTTAATATACGAGTAATAGAGGGAAGACAATGGTTAATATATTATCTGCTTGATGAATACGTCGCAGCAAAACACATCAGGTATTATTTGTTTCACCTACACAAAAAGGCAGTTTATCTCCCTTAGTTCCAATACGTTTTTGTTCCTGAGCTGAACCGTCACACCGAGGAACACTGATGCCGAAATGTTGTTGGTGTTCGTGTTCCGGGTACAGTTATCCTTGTCTGTGTGAGATCCGTTTTCCCGACTTGTATTGTTTTGATATTTTGATCGCATGGAATGTTGTTGTTTCTGTGAGTGTATAGATGAAATAGAGTCGACGGATGTAGAAATGGATATACCCTCCACTGACAATATTCATACACACACACACACACACACACACACAGTCTCTCTCTCTCTCTCTTGGTTTACTAAAAATTTTCTTCTCAGAATTATTTATAATGTTTTGTCTCTACTCATTCGATCTTAACCTCACTCCTCCCCATCGTTCACCTTCACTTCACTCTCCCTCGTCACCCACCTCACCCTCACTCTCCTGGCTGCCCGGCCTTGACCACTCGGTAAGGTAGTTAAGCTCCTCGTTCTCCCTGACAACCAGATTTCAGCTTCACTCTCACGAATATAGTTCCCAACTGCAGAGGATTGCAATCGACAGTGAATCAACTCAGTCAGAACACTGCTGGTCATTCTCCTCTTGCAATCGGACTTGCTATATGTTTTTATGCTCCAAAAGCCTCTGCTACATGTAATGGTGGCTGGTAACATTGTGAACATCATCGCTATCTCTCTATCCAGCCTTGGCCTTGTGATTATTGGAGCGCTCTATTGGACTATTCCCCCTTCCTCTGTGCTTTATACTCTTGAATATTATTCCTTGAATTAAGTTACATTAAAATCGTTAGCTGCTGTTCTGTTTATGTTGTTATTTATCTGAAGTAGTGGCGAGTGGTAATGTTATAGGTTGGTTAATCTATATATATTTTACACACACACGCACACTCAGACATACACGCACACACTTTAGTATATATAATTATATAATTGCACTAAAGTGATCTCGAGGGAGTAAACACTATCATGAATGTCCTCTGGAGAAGACAGCCACTCTGACACACATATCTCTGGTTGAGGGACACAGGTCGTCGCTGGTTCCTGGATCACACTGAGTCAACTACTTTCAACAATGTTCTCTATTTGCGCCCCTCGACCTCGTCATGATCGAAGGGTATGTTAGTGTTGCCTGTCTGTTACACGAGGTGTTGACTTAACTGGGATTTAGAGGTGATGCTGCTAACGCTCGATCCTTGGATAAGTAACTGTATTTTAACATGATTCGTATCTGATTTGAAGGCTGACACTGACCTATTTAGTCGCATCTGTGATATAAAGACAGTATAAAAATTGCATCCGGAGCACCGTAAAGTTGTAAGTGTGGCCCATGATTGCTTTGCTAATTCATCACACCTGGACAGGTTGTCCAGGTGGGCGTGAACCAGCTGCTTGTCGCCCTCCCCTCCGCCACCCGGATATGAGTCTTATAAATTAATCCAGCAACTTCATTTGTACACAATATTTTTATATTGTCCGTTGTATGTGCATGTGAGTTTAGGTGCACGTGACTGTTTTTGTTTGTGCGTGTGTGTGGGAAGGGGGTGGGGTGGCGACAAACTTAACATCCCCACCACCAAGTCCCTCAGTCCTAGACTATGAGTCACATTCTAGCTCCCAGTTATTGATTATTTTTAGCTTCGAATTGCTTAATCAGCTCCGAATTCATGGCCCTAGACGACAGCCTTTTGATATTCTAATTTGGCCCTGACACAGCCTCCCCCTCTCCCCCACCTCTTGGTTCCTTGGACGTCCTTCCTCTCCAACCTCAAGTCTCGTTTCCTTCATCCTCTCACCTACTTAACACCAGTGAGTCAGCCCACAAGAGGAACTAGACGGAGGAGAGGAACACTATAGGTTTCGGCGGCACATTTCCTTACGTCTCCAGAGTCGTCGAGAGTCTGGTGATTAATGGTGATCTGATTTTATCCCTGAATCCGTTAGGGTAACCGATGGTCCAGTGTGTTAGTGGGCAGAAGGAGGAAGAGAGTAAACGGGAGAGAGATAGAAAAGGGGATAGAGAAAAAGAAATGGCAGAACAGTCCAAAGGAGAGTATGGATGCCATAACCAGGAGAAAAACAAGTAAATATCTCCCTTTTTTTTAGATTAATAATATATGAAGCTTCTACACCTCCCAACAAACACCGGTTGCGCATATTACACCATTTTATATCCACATTATACCTCTTCAGTGTCCACCTAATCCACCTAAACCTCCCATACGTCCACCAAACACTAACCTACAATCCTTCTCACCACACCACCTTCTCCCTTATTCTGCCGCTTACCTATCTGCACATCTATCTCGCCCACCTACACCCATATCCCACACCTACACCCGTCTCCGTCTCCACACCTACACACACTCCAAATCCTCACCCATGTCTGGCTCCTCCGTTTACCTCCTCAACCCAGACAAACTGACGGGTATTGTCGCCACTTAAGCCGCTCTTGTGTATGTCCACCCTTTCGTCGCCCTTTTTGTCCGCCCTTCCGTTTATTCGTCTCTCTTTTTGTTCTTTAGTTCCTGTCTGTAATTTTGATATGAATAATTTGACCAATGTGTTGCAAATACACATTTTGGCTTCATCTAAACAGCGTTTGTTAGTGTAAATATGAGTGTCCTTGACCTGTTTTTCAAGGTCATATGGCTCCTTTTGAATGAATTGGGATGAGGGATATTCTACTGCCTCGTTGTTACTTTTTTCTACACATATGTAATCCACCCAATTACCTCCCTACACACCCAAACTATTAACACAACCACTTCTGTTATCTACATCACCTATCCATTTTCTTACTCACATACATCATCTACATCTTTACCCTACCTTCCACCCTTACCCTCGTCCAAATGTACCCTCTCTGTCCACCCATAACTTTCCAACACTATACCCTTCCTTTGATCTATTGACACACCCTTCCCCTGCCCTCTCACTACCTCCAGAATTAAACATCACCTCAAGAGCTGTACGAAACACACAAAGTTTACATATTCTCCACCGTCATGGTCCTGGTCGTGACTGGACGTTGCTACAACAGAAACATGAAAACAAAAACGATATGAAAACAAACTCCATCTACGCTTAGTCTTTCATAGTAAGTCATAAAGGTCCCCGATTCCACACAGAGTTGAGCTGACCAAAGTTGGTAGTTGCAAAAGAATTGAACAATGTAACACAGTATCGTCTAAAAATTTTCAATCAGTTTCATTGTTAAAGTAAATAAAAAACAGACTATAGAGAAACAAATGCAAATATTATGACTCAGGTATTTGTTTTTGATAAAGATGACTTTTACAAGACTTTCTGACTTGTTACTTACCTGCATAAATATAGAACGAGAGGTGTGGCCATACTTTTTAAAGTTGAATGTTATTAACTGAACACCTTCTCACTTACAATTTTTCTGCGTCTGTTTTCTTTTTCTCTCGATGGATAAAGGTGCGATGTTCTAGTATTTATTAATATTATTGCTATTATTATTATTATTATTATTATTATTATTATTATTATTATTATTATTATCATTATTATTATTATTATTATTATTATTATTATTATTATTATTATTATTATTATTATTATTATTATTATTATTATTATTATTATTATTATTATTATTATTATTATTATTATTATTATTACAATTATTTGTAGTTGTACCATAAGACATAGTGAATACTCTTAGGAAGTTTATGCCTTGTAAACTACGACTTGCTTTTTCAATAATTATTCTCACCTAACGCAATTCTCAACACTATTTCTTTAAGAAATGTTTACATACATGTTGAAGTGTTATATACATCTCACTGCCTGTCACCCTTCGGCGTTGACGATACTGTGTCCAACTGAGAGTGAATGTTGTATTAAACTTGGCGCTTCATGTCACATGCTCCTTGAACTGACAGCTCAAATGGCAAGCCCTTGTCAACACGGCAGACGTTACGAGCTGTGCCCAACTAACCTTTGTCTGATATACAGTGGCACAACAACACTAAAACAAGGTATAGGAGCAACATGTAGCTAATTATTGTCAGCAAATTTAGACATACAAACAATACATTAGACAGGACGAGAAAGGAACAACTAATCAACAAATTTATATACACCAGCACAAAGACATTGATTAAAAAAGTAAAACAAAATAATTAGTTACGTGAACATTAATCCGTTCTTTCATTTCAAAATACTGAGTCGCCGTAATGGCCAGTTGTCAAATGTAAACAATAAATCCATTTTTAGTCACACGTGTTCTCTGAAGCTCACAATTTATAAAAGATGACAAAATCTTTCATATAAAATATTGAGTTATATTTTCTGAAACGCCATTCATATATCTATTAACTACGCCATTCGTATATCTCTTAACTACGCTATCCATGTATCTCTTTACTACGCCATTATGAAGAAAAGACGAATATTTCCTGATATTAATTGGAATAATAAAACAACAAATAGTCACGATTTATGTCCCAGTGATGAACGTGGACAGAAATACAAAAACGGCGAAGGCCAGCGAATGAATAAATACGAAGAAGATAATGGGTAGAATAAAGAGTAAATGTACAAATATGAACAAAAAGATGAGCATAGGAGTGATTTAATATCAGAGAATAAGCAGAGTGTAGGATAAGAGAGAGAGAGAGAGAGAGAGACAGAGAGAGACAGAGAGAGAGAGAGAGAGAGAGAGAGAGAACATTGTTACAGTAGTTATAGTTGTGTGTTGGTCATGCTTTTTGTGGTATATGAATCACGGGTCACGTTTTAATGTGTGTGTATTGCACCGAGAGGAAAAGCCATCGTTCGCCAGGGATATAATTATCTCCCTTTCTGCCACACTGCCCTCTGTGTAGCGACTGTCCACGGGTAATACAACTCTAATATAACACATCTTCGATACATTCAATTAAATTCCAAATGTTATTCTACCTTGATATGCTCACCGAATGAAAAAGAATTTTCGTTTATTCATATACAAATGGAATTTTTATTAAGCTTCAAAGGATATACTAATGAAGTGCAGTATTGTTTCATCATTAAAATACGGTTTCATATTACACCGTCGATGTTCATATTTGTTATATAAATATTATTTTGAAATTAGAATCTCTGCATCCGAATTTACGCAGCAATAAGTTAAAAAGGCCGAGCGTGGGCTAATTTTTAATATTCATATGACATCAAATAATTTTTTATACGTAGGTAAATGGGTTAAATTAGACGTGAAATGATATATATATAAATAAATATATATATATATATATATATATATATATATATATATATATATATATATATATATATATATATATATATATATATATATCATTTCACGTCTAATTTAACCCATTTACCTACGTATAAAAAATTATTTGATGTCATATGAATATTAAAAATTAGCCCGCGCTCGGCCTTTCTAACTTATTGTTGCATAAATTCGGATGCAATGAACTTAGTTAGGTTCAGTCTTATCTCAAAACAATTAACATCAAAGCGTGTTCACCTGTAGGGCTGTGTATTTTGGTCAGAACTGAAACCTTCTTTGCAACAATAAAACAAACGTCGACCGTCTGTAAATATCATCACTGAAAATAGACAGCAGTCATGACTGATGCAGTATAATTCTGAAACCAGTTTCTAGCTTATTAGATTTTTTTTTTTTTGGGCGCCAATGCTACTCATTTATGGGAAAAACATGTTTGCGTGAAGACGTGGTTCTCAAGACATGGTAAGACACTATGCTAAAAGCCTTCAGGTTATGCATGAGTGTCTCCAGGGGAACTCTCAAGTGTCGTGTGAGAGGTACCTCTACCCGAGGATGGGCGTGGGCGAGCCCCGCATGATCTCCTCAAGGTCCCACGCCCACACGCCCGCCACAATAACGACCGTCATGACCACTGCGGGCTGTACAAACCGGCCGGCCGCCCACACTGGCCCACGACCTGCCCGGCCATCAGGTTGGTTGTTGCAGGCGTGGGAATATGTGGCCGTTTGTGCACCGGCTCTAGGATTCCTGCCCCCTGACTCACCTGTCAGCCGGGCTACATGTGTGCAAATGTTTACCTTTTAATAGACACTGTAAAAGGGAGAAATTATTCCTGTGAAATGTGACGGCATTCTTATGATACAACGTAACCTAAGGCATCACACCTCTGTTGCCTTTTCCTGAGAGGAGAAATAGGTGTGTGTTTGTGGGGGTATGTGGGTACGCATCCATGTGGTCACGTGAGACAATTCACTAATCTAACTCTACGGACGTACCAACCACTGCTTCGCTTCTCTAAAATCTGTAATGGTTCCTCAAGTTAGTTTAAAGACATTCGTGGGGATCGAAATGTAAAAGGTCTCCAAAACGACAGTTTTCAGGTGGGTGTCTAGGTATGTGTGTGGGGAAGGGATGGGTGGGTGAGTTGGTGGGTGGATGCGTGTGTGGGAGAGTGTCTGAGCGAGTGTCTGGATGAATGTCTGGGAGAGTGTCCGGACAAGTGTCTAGAGGAGTGTCTGAGCGAGTGTCTAGGGGAGTGTCTGGGTGAGTGTCTGAGCGAGTGTCTTGGGGAGTGTCTGAGCGAGTGTCTAGGGGAGTGTCTGAGCGAGTGTCTAGGGGAGTGTCTGGGTAAAAACAATCTCTTGTCTTGTGGCAGGTGTATTTCGACGAAGCTTCGCGTGAATGTTTATAACTAGTCGAACAAGTATTGACCACGGGCTTAAAATTGGTTAATGGGCTATTACGTGGCGAGGAACACCTGTTGTATTGATAGATATATGTACTGTAAAACTTAATTAGATCTATTTGATATTTATGAATAAATTCAGTGTAATAAATACATCATGTAATGTATCTAAAACCGTTTACTGAAACCTTGGCAGCATAATCAAACTCGGGTATGACAGGTATATATTGTTAATTTACTAACCTCGTCCTTAACTAATTAGATATGACGCCTCAACGTACTGGTGTTATAGTTATCATTACCATTAGATTTATTCCAGACAGTGGTCAGGATCGTCGCTGTGGTGTGTCCGTGGGTGAGGGGCGGTGGCCGGGCCAGGTGACCTAAAGGGAGGAGGTTTCTTTTCTTATAATCTTATAATGTGTTGAACTCTTATACTGTATTATATTGAGTAGATCTGTTGGGATTTCTCAGCTCATTATTATTATTTGTTTTTATTATATTTTTTATAACTTTCGTCATGTCACTAATGAATAGCCAAAGTTTTGACAATATTGTTTATAAAGGCTTAACCAACTTACTCAACATAACACAAAGGTAAGTCAATAGGTCACCTTGGCAGCATACTTGGATGTCGTCTTTAATGACCCTCTCGTCGTCCTGTGTATTTTTGTCGTTTGTCATCATCTCGGTAAACTTTACGTCACTTACGCCAAGAATACAACTTTTCTTCTCTTTCCACTATATTACCAGAAGCCCTGAAATATCTTGTTTCAGACTGGGGAACGAAATCTTGTCAGGGCGAGAACAAAGTTTGTGAATCTATTATAACTTCCTCGGGACTGACAACCATAATAATGTTAGCGCTTAAAGTTTTGTCCGCCTTGAAAGTAAATACTATTATTACAAACCACTAATTGTCAGTATTAGTAATGGTTAATTATTATCATCATTTGGGAGGATGTTGAGTACGGGTTGCTCGTGGTAGGTGGATAGAGAAAGGGCGGAGAGGCTATAACCATGGAGAACTTATCATCCAGTAAGTCACTGGGTTCAGGTCTCCACCGTGGAGAATGGGCGACCTCTTAACATATACACCCGAATTATGTCTTTATTTACTTTTGCTGCGACACGAATGTATATAATCCGACGATGATATGATGTAAAAAGGTGGATAAAGGCGTTGAGATGAGTAGAGATTGCGAATAAAAGGCTGCTGAATAGAGACCAAGCATAAAGGGGGATTAAATGCAGTGAAAATGACTAAATGAGTTCGGTGTGGTGGGTCCGGCGGGCGGTGGAGCGAGCATGAGGGTACGTTGGGGAGACGGGCGCGTCCTGAGTGCGTCTGCTGGTCCAAGAACCCAGTTGAATGGATGAATGGAGATTTTTTTTTTTTTTTTTACCTCGGACACACTAGTAGCGCTGGAAAGTACCGTGAAAGATGGAGAAAGATATGTGGGTTATATTTTATTAAACTGTATTATTTGCCCTTAAAAGAAGGATCTTAAAGTAGAATGATAAAACTACAGCCAGGAATGCTATTGTGAATGACGTATAATTCCTCAGAAGAACGTGTTACTCGTGATTTCTTCAAGGTTAGCAGAGAAAATTTCCCACAGTGCGCACTTGGGTACATCACCAGGGTACACTGGAGCTTGACGGCTGTAGGCAACTCTCATCCTCCAATGTCAAAAGGACAAAAAGAAAAAAAAATGGCCATCATGTGTCCATCTTGCATGTAAACATTCTGAATATGTGATCAGGTCATATGCACGTGGACACACACAAGCTATAAAGATTAATGTGGTTATGTCAAACATGAACTTTTTTATTTGGTAATTCCGTTTAGGAGAAACTTGATTGGACAGATACACGATCCAACCAATAACAAATCAGTATGTATTTTCTTGCCACAGTAAAGTACATAAAATGTTTTGATACCTCTAAACAGCCACTTTACTAAGTTACAGATACATCAAGAGGTATAAGATGGCACAGCGCATGTTAGCAAAAGAAAAACCAGCAAATGATAATTACAAAAACTGGCTCGTGCTTAAATTATGTGCGAGGTGAAGGCAACACATGTTATATATACTGGACTAGTGGCAACATCAGGAAAAACTCACGGGAGGAAGGAGGGGGGGAGGAGAAGAAGCACACAATGCCATGGTTGAAGGAGGGGGAGAGGAGAGGAGGAGAGCAAATGGAATGTTCCCTATATATATAAGCTCATATGGGTAGACTGACTCTCACACGTTTTGTATATCATTGGTTACGTAACACGAGATCAGCACCATTTTTGTCGCCATATCGTGAATAAATTTGTAGAAAAACACGTGACTCCTTCCCACCCTCCCCTCCCTAGTGTCGACACATTTTTGGGGAGGACTCCACGTGTTCAAATGAGTTTACACACGTGTACAACTTGGATGGTATGCAGAAACTTTGTAAAGATGAAGCATCACTGAGTCTGGGATGTTATTAAGGAAGACATATTAGTGCCTGCTGGAGGAGTAGAGACAGTCAAACACATGGTGACCTTCATCTTGGCTGTGGGCTTGTGCTGTGGCGTGCCGGGCGGGAGCTTGACCTTGATCTTGAATGTAGCCTTCAACTGTGGCCTTTATTTTTGCCTGGTGAGCGGGATGGGACGGTTGTCTTAGCGTTAAATTGGACCTTCAACTTTCACCTTCAGTTCTCCAGGACAAACGCGATAAAAAAACGTTGACCTTCCTCTTAACTTTGACCCTAAAGTGTTGTTTATGTCCTCGTAGTTGTGTGTGAGGTAGACCATGCTGAGGTTATTAATTAGTTTAGGTTATTTCCAACGGTTACACAGAAATCTCTTACAAATACGGATGTTAATTATATATAATCATGCATGCACATATTGATACATAAAAATCCGTAAGGCTTACTAAGAGGTATTAATGTGAAATCTCATATTATTATTTTTATGCTCCCCCCCCCCCACACACACACGTATATTTTCAGCCACCGGCTGCAACTCTATTAATAAACCGTTATTATTATTATTATTATTATTTTTACACACACACACACACACACACACACACACACACACACACACGTGTGTGTGTGTTTTTTCGGGATTGATTAATTCTCAATCTCATTGTACAAGAGAGGAAGGAAAAATAAGTAATGTGCAAAATAAGAGATTAATGTTAGCATAAAGAGGAAAAGTAGATGAAGAAAAAGAAAGACGGAAATCAATGATAATAATGTATAAAATAAATAATAATTGTAATAATAAGATGAAAATGATGTCGCTGTTGATTATGGTTCAGATGAACTTAATGACCATGGACAATAAAAATGAATAAAGATAGAAGAAGAAGAACGAGAAGAACAGAAACATACACATCACCTGGACTACCACCACCCACGGCTGCCTAGGAAAAACGTCACATTCCGGCAGTAGGCGTTGTACCAGCCACCTGCCTCCTACCTTCCCTCCCTCCCTCCCACACGCTCTCACCTTCCCTCCATGTTCCTCCTCACCCCCCTTACCCACCCTCCCACACACCCTCCACCTCCACCAGCAGCTGTATCCTGTGGGGGGAAGAGAGGGAGGGTGAGGAGGGAGACAACTAACTGAAGCTAAATCAATGACCTTCGGACTCTGTATACTAGATTCATGGCCTTTTAGTTGAATAGATTCCGTTGTGTTTGCTGTGATTTACTGCTAAAGGGTGAAGTAATCTCCCCCTATACGGTAAAATTATCTTTCCAACCAAGTATTACCAAACGTTGACCAGTGCTTTGGTTAGAATGGAAATTTTACTGAGAAACGGGAGAAAAATATGAGTAGGATTTTCTCAGTGTTTTGCTATTCTGGTATTGATAGAAATAAGATTCATAACATTAAATTATACAACCTCGTTTCTGGGCAATATTACTGTTCTAATCAAGTATTACCATTCGATAAACAGACAAAATAAAACTGAGAATCACAAAATTTTTTTTAATTAATTCTACACCATTTCCCAGTAAGTCGTCCAACGCTGAGAGTCATAGTAGCCTTGAGGATGCGAGACTAAGGATTCATAGGAATATTAAACTAGGAACGTGGACCGTGAATACAGAGTGTGAGGGTAGGATTGTCCCCAGCAGGGGGTGTTCGTGATGTACGATGGACGATCTTAAAAAGTTTAGTACATGTTGAAGTCAGTGCCATTGTTCGCTCCTGGTTAACCTGTAAACTCCTTAGTGTAGGTCACACGTGTACCTCTCCAGGGCCATGAAGAAAACAACAACAAAAAACAATGTAGTTCTTGAGGTACGTACTGTACACACGGAGTGAAAGTGTCACTTCTTCACTTTACAACCTCCAGTACGGACGAATGGTATAGAAAGTGATACTGCAACGCTTACAATTTCAAACACGTTCAAATAGTGTGGGCATTATCACACCCTCAGATACGCAAATATGGTGCGGAAAATGAAACTGCTACACCGTCCCGCTCTCGGATGCGTTTACATGGGGTGGAAAATACCATCACCACACTGTTCGTCCTCAAGTACAAGCACATGGTGTGGAAAGTGCCATTACGACACTGAACGTCCGGACTAGTGTTCATTACCGCAGGGAGGAGAGGGAAGGTTGACCTCACTTGCTAGTCTTATCTGTATTCTCTCTTTTAGTTCTATACTTTTGTACCTGTTTCTTCTTCATAGTATTTCTGTATATAAAATTCCCACATACGTATACATTCATACATGAAGCTTAGCAAACACTCACAGCTTGTATTAAAAAATATATATATATATAAATATACACAAGTTCAAAGCCAATGGAATATTTGTTGTCATCTCCTTTTTAGACTATCACCTGCGTTCGTATTTTATTCATTACAGTCAACAATTAACCCGAATTATTCATCCGTTAAGTATACTGATTTAATCATTTACTGTCACCATGTTTAATCTCCGTCTCATTCCTAGTTCATTTTCTCCCCAAATGATACAATGTTAGCTGGATGTTGGTACTTTCCTGCATGACTCACTTCGTCACAGTTTAAACAAGAAAACAATTTTATATCAAATAATTTCCTTTCAATATCTTAAGAAAACAGTTCACACACACACACACACACACACACACACACACACACACACACACTCAAAATAGAAAATATAAACACATACACATGTATATTTTCCCAGCATATTCATGGCAGAAACTAGTTTGATAAATAAACACGCAATCAAAATCAACACAGAAAAAAAAACAGTTTTGCCGAATATCTGTTAAACTTTTTTTCGCAGCTGTTGTGATGAATTGCATTGTTTTACGTGTGAAGCTTTTTGTCACAATGTAATTCACAACAGAGTTCCCAGTGGCTGTGATGGGGTGGTGGGAGAGTCGATGTTTACTTTGCCTCTAGCTCTTTTTACCAAACGTACTCAATGGATCTGGGAGTAAATTGGTAAAGCTATTTTCATATCATAACTGACTCCAATTATTGTGTTGGATATGGACCATAAATATACTATCGGGGAAAATTACTACTTGGTTTATTATGATTATCAATTATTCATAAGTTTAATCATTTGATAATAATTTAACTCCTATTATTTTTAAGTACAATCTCGTCCTGGCAGTGAATTAGTAGTTATTTAATATTATAACTGATTCTCTTTTTTGTATTAATTATGCAAAAACGATGAAAATTACTACTTGCTTAGTTATTATTGCTGATTTAAGTTATTATATTTTGTGATTTAAAAAGACGCAGTTAGTATTTACAAGTTGTATTATCTAGGAGTGTGGCGGCTGAGTGGCTACAGCGCTCGACTCCCGTCCTAAGGGTTGTCAGTTTGAGCCCTGGGTACCCCCAGTCCACCAAAATGGGTAGAAATACCTAACGTTGATATAACTGATATTTATTAATGGGTAGATTGGTATTCGTATATTCTAACTCGTAATTATGGTTGATATGTGATATTTTTAGTAACTATTTTACTGTGTGGAACTTCCTATTATCAGTTGTTTTAATTTCTCTCCCAATCACTTACCCTTTGTTTATTCTCTGTTTATTGTAAACTGTGGTACCTAGTGACGGGGTGGGGAAGAGGGTGGGTGTCACCCTCTTCCCCCCTCCGTCACCAGGAGGCCCCACGAAATGCGCACGATAGGTTCCCAACGATATCTGTGCACCTATGACCTATGAATAAGGAGTGAAGAGTAACAGTTCATCACAAGGTATTATATGTTAGTATTATTGTTCACACTAGGAATAATTTAAGGTACAAAATAATTCCAGTAAAATTGAGTACTGGGGAGGGGGGGCACCGTAACCCCCTGTAGCCCAAGGACTAAAATTATCTACAATTCCTGGTGCATTTAGAGGAAACCAATACCAAACAAACAGTGCTTGGGAAAAATTAATGAGTACTAAAAGAGTATTTCTGAAATAAATCTCTTAATATCGATTGGATTTTCAGGGACACTAATACCTCGGAAGATCAGGAAGGAAACAAATAACTTGGAAAATTATGAGGACCAACTATCAAGGCAAATCCCGTGGTAGAACAATAAATTATAAATTCACAGGGAACTGACACCTGCCTAACATAGAGGAAATAAATTCTGCCTAATTCAAAGGCAAAATCACCGGGGAAAAAAGAATCCGTGGAAAATAAGATGGAAAAAATATCAGCTAAATTTCAAGGGAAAAATAACCCACAATGTCTGGTAGAGTCGTGTTTACCCAAGTGCCATTAACTACGGGATGATTTAGTGCCCTAATGGTGTTGGGAGTGGCGGAGCTGAGGATTATGAGGTGTGACGCTCTACAGGGGAGGCCATGAGGGTGTGGATGGGGGTGAGGGGTGGAGGTGATGGTTGGGTAAATGGGGAGAATATGGAGATAGATGGGGAGGAGATGAGTGTGTGGAAGTTGAGTTTATGGAAAATGGGTTGAATTTATGGGTGATGTGAGTGTGGGTGTAATTTATTGGAGGTGAGGGAGGGCGGTGGTGATGATTTGATTTGATTTTGCCGCTTGCAGCGGCTACTTTATTGTGCACCCCACACTCATCCTGTGAGCGGTAGCGCAAAAGGATTACAGAGTAGGGTTTACAAAGGGTCATAATAATTAACCCCGGTTGTCAGGATATTATGGCACCGAAAGTTACACAGTATTTCATTTACATTATTTGTTTAGTTCTATACATAGAGGGTAACTTATTCACAAATGCGTGAGAACAGGCGTGTGAGGCAGTATGTCTGGCCTCACACTTTATTATTCACATTTACGTGGGAGGTATTCAAGCACATTGCGTATTTGGTTCTGTACATGAGAACTGATATAGTTACTGAGTGCAAAAAAGTGGATACAATCTTAATATGTCGGCTATCTTGCCATTAGAGATGAAGTGTTGTGCCATTTCATCATTGCGCCAATTCCGTCCTCTCAAAAAGGTTTCCCCACTGTTGCAGTCGAGGACGGTATTTGAAGTGGCCATGTATGGCCACACTTTCAAGTATTTAGTTTTGTTTACATCTGTCGGAGGAAAAATATACTGCCAGAGGTACTTATATCCTAACCTTAATTCATAAGCTGCGCAAATATCTGTAATTCCAGTGATCTTGTTACTTGCTCCAGAGTACATGCGTTTCACTTGAGAATATCTCATCATGGTAAACTGGTGGACTGACTAGTGCCTGTTTGCACTCTGTCTACTTGCGTCAAAACTCCACATCAATAAGTTCTTCCAATTACAGTTTTACGTTCTTTTTTGACAGACCCAAATTGTATTCAATGGTGTCTTTAAAAGTAGATGTGAGTTTTAAGAAAATGTACCTCATGTTTTATGAGGCCTCCAGGAGAGGATCCACAACAGTTTGACCTTGACACCGGGTCATCAAGGCACGCATATTTGTGCGTCTGGCTTCAGAGACAAGATCGTGACAACCTGAGCTGAGAGGGTACCAAGTAAAAGTGCAGGATAGAGAGTCAGGGTGGATGGCTTGCAGAATGCATGGTGTCATAAATAGAATTTAATAGTTGCAGTATGGCAACTAATTCAGTTTTGTAGA